>NW_022261983.1:18349643-18404643 GCF_002021735.2 Oncorhynchus kisutch
CCCTCTCTCTCCCCCCTCCCTCTCTCTCTCTCTCTCTCTCTCCTCTCTTCTGTCTCTCTTCTCTCCTCTCCTCCCTCCCTCTCTCTCCTCTCTCTCCTCCCTCCCTCTCTCTCCTCTCTCTCCTCCCTCCCTCCCTCTCTCTCTCCTCTCCTCCCTCCCTCTCTCTCCTCTCTCCTCTCTCTCCAGGATGTGGAATGTGTGTATTCCCTACGGAGTGTTAGAGAGACTGCAACAACAGGACCCACGGATACAACTGCTCTAGAACATTGTTCTAATGTTGTTCTAACAGAACCCCAGAGGATACAGCTGCTCTAGAACATTGTTCTGTTGTTCTAACAGAACCCCAGAGGTTACAACTGCTCACTGTACTGTGTTCCTGGACACCACTGTCCTGTGTTCCTGGACACCACTGTTCTGTACTGTGTTCCTGGACACACTGTCCTGTGTTCCTGGACACCACTGTACTGTTCTGTGTCCTGGACCACCACTGTACTGTACTGTGTTTCCTGGACACCACTGTCCTGTGTTCCTGGACACCACTGTTCTGTATTCCTGGACACCAATGTTCTGTGTTCCTGGACACCACTGTACTGTTCTTGTGTTTCCTGGACACCACTGTACTGTCTGTGTTCCTGGACACCACTGTTCTGTGTTCCTGGACACCACTGTTTCTGTGTTCCTGGACACCACCTGTTCTGTGTTCCTGGACCACCACTGTTCTGTGTTCCTGGACACCACTGTTCTGTGTTCCTGGACACCACTGTACTGTGTTCCTGGACACCACTGTACTGTGTTCCTGGACACCACTGTACTGTGTTCCTGGACACCACTGTTCTGTGTTCCTGGACACCACTGTTCTGTGTTCCTGGACACCACTGTACTGTGTTCCTGGACACCACTGTACTGTGTTCCTGGACACCACTGTTCTGTGTTCCAGGACACCACTGTTCTGTGTTCCAGGACACCACGTTCTGTGTTCCTGGACACACCACTTGTTCTGTGTTCCAGGGACACCACGTCTGTGTTTCCAGGACCACCACTGTACTGTGTTTTTTCCTGGACACCACTGTTCTGTTTCTGTGTTCCAGGACCACCACTGTTCTGTTCTGTGTTCCTGGACACCATGTTCTGGGTTCTAGGACACCACTGTCCTGCTGTTCTAGGACACCACTTTTCTGTTCTGTGTTCCAGGACACCACCTGTTCTGTTCTGTTGTTCCCAGGACACCCACTTGTTCTGTTCTGTGTTCCTGGACACCACTGTTTCTTCTGATGTTCTAGGACACCACTGTTCTGTTCTGTGTTCCAGGACACCACTGTTACTGTGTTCCTGGACACCACTGTTCTGTTCTGTGTTCCAGGACACCACTGTTCTGTTCTGTGTTCCTGGACACCACTGTTCTGTTCTGTGTTCCAGGACACCACTGTGTCTGTTCTGTGTCCAGTGACAACCACTGTTCTGGTCCAGACACCACGTTCTGTGTGTCCAGGACACCACTGTTCTGTTCTGTGTTCCAGGACACCACTGTTCTGTTCTGTGTGCCAGGACACCACTGTTCTGTTCTGTGTTCCTGGACACCACTGTTCTGTTCTGTGTTCCCTGGACACCACTGTTCTGTTCTGTGCTTCCAGGACACCACTGTTCTGTTCTGTGTTCCAGGACACCACTGTTCTGTTCTGTGGTTCCAGGACACCACTGTTCTGTTCTGTGTTCCATGACACCACTGTTCTGTTCTGTGTTCCAGGACACCACTGTTCTGTTCTGTGTTCCCTGGACACCACGTTCTGTTCGTGTTCCAGGACACCACTGTTCTGTTCTGGTTCCAGGACACCACTGTTCTGTTCTGTGTTCCAGGACACCAACTGTTATCTTTCCTCTTTTTGTTCTGTGTTCCAGGACACCACTGTTCTGTTTCTGTGTTCCAGGACACCACTGTTCTGTTCTGTGTTCCAGGACACCACTGTTCTGTGTTCCAGGACACCACTGTTCTGTGTTCCAGGACACCACTGTTCTGTGTTCCAGGACCACCACTGTTCTGTGTTCCAGGACACCACTGTTCTGTGTTCCAGGACACCACTGTTCTGTGTTCCAGGACACCACTGTTCTGTGTTCCAGGACACCCACTGTTCTGTGTTCCAGGACACCACTGGTTCTGTGTTCCAGGACACCACTGTTCTTTGCCATGACATTTGAATGTATTTGTTCTGTTTTATATGTTCTGTGGATCATTTCTGTACTGATCAAGTTGCACTGAAAAAAAACTTGAGGTGGTTAATATAGAACTGGACCAGACTACTCTACAGAACCAGAACCAGAGGAGATGGTTACTCTAGAACTGGACCTGACTACTCTACAGAACCAGAACCAGAGGAGATGGTTAATATAGAACTGGACCTGACTACTCTACAGAACCAGAACCAGAGATAGACAGAGGAGATGGTTAATATAGAACTGGACCAGACTACTCTACAGAACCAGAACCAGAGGAGATGGTTAATATAGAACTGGGACCTGACGACCTCTACAGAACCAGAACCAGAGATAGACAGAGGAGATGGTTAATATAGAACTGGACCTGACTACTCTACAGAACCAGAACCAGAGATAGACAGAGGAGATGGTTAATATAGAACTGGACCTGACTACTCTACAGAACCAGAACCAGAGATAGACAGAGGAGATGGTTAATATAGAACTGGACCTGACTACTCTACAGAACCAGAACCAGAGATAGACAGAGGAGATGGTTAATATAGAACTGGACCTGACTACTCTACAGAACCAGAACCAGAGATAGACAGAGGAGATGGTTATTATAGAACTGGACCTGACTACTCTACAGAACCAGAACCAGAGATAGACAGAGGAGATGGTTATATAGAACTGGACCTGGCTACTCTACAGAACCAGAACCAGAGGAGATGGTTAATATAGAACTGGACCTGACTACTCTACAGAACCAGAACCAGAGGAGGGGGTTAATATAGAACTGGACCTGACTACTCTACAGAACCAGAGATAGACAGAGGAGATGGTTAATATAGAACTGGACCTGACTACTCTACAGAACCAGAACCAAAGATAGACAGAGGAGATGGTTAATATAGAAGTGGACTAGACGACTCTACAGAACCAGAACCAGAGATAGACAGAGGAGATGGTTAATATAGAACTGGACCTGACTACTCTACAGAACCAGAACCAGAAATAGACAGAGGAGATGGTTAATATAGAACTGGACCTGACTACTCTACAGAACCAGAACCAGAGGAGATGGTTAATATAGAACTGGACCTGACTACTCTACAGAACCAGAACCAGAGGAGATGGTTAATATAGAGCTGGACCTGACTACTCTACAGAACCAGAGATAGACAGAGGAGATGGTTAATATAGAACTGGACCTGACTACTCTACAGAACCAGAACCAGAGATAGACAGAGGAGATGGTTAATATAGAACTGGACCAGACTACTCTACAGAACCAGAACCAGAGATAGACAGAGGAGATGGTTAATATAGAACTGGACCTGACTACTCTACAGAACCAGAACCAGAGGAGGTGGTTAATATAGAACTGGACCTGACTACTCTACAGAACCAGAACCAGAGATAGACAGAGGAGATGGTTAATATAGAACTGGACCTGACTACTCTACAGAACCAGAACCAGAGGAGATGGTTATTATAGAACTGGACCTGACTACTCTACAGAACCAGAACCAGAGATAGACAGAGGAGATGGTTATTATAGAACTGGACCTGACTACTCTACAGAACCAGAACCAGAGGAGATGGTTATTATAGAACTGGACCTGACTACTCTACAGAACCAGAACCAGAGATAGACAGAGGAGATGGTTATTATAGAACTGGACCTGACTACTCTACAGAACCAGAACCAGAGATAGACAGAGGAGATGGTTAATATAGAACTGGACCTGACTACTCTACAGAACCAGAACCAGAGATAGACAGAGGAGATGGTTAATATAGAACTGGACCTGACGACTCTACAGAACCAGAACCAGAGATAGACAGAGGAGATGGTTAATATAGAACTGGACCTGACTACTCTACAGAACCAGAACCAGAGGAGGTGGTTAATATAGAACTGGACCTGACTACTCTACAGAACCAGAGATAGACAGAGGAGATGGTTATTATAGAACTGGAGCTGACTACTCTACAGAACCAGAACCAGAGATAGACAGAGGAGATGGTTAATATAGAACTGGACCTGACTACTCTACAGAACCAGAACCAGAGATAGACAGAGGAGATGGTTAATATAGAACTGGACCTGACTACTCTACAGAACCAGAACCAGAGGAGATGGTTAATATAGAACTGGACCTGACTACTCTACAGAACCAGAACCAGAGATAGACAGAGGAGATGGTTAATATAGAACTGGACCTGACGACTCTACAGAACCAGAACCAGAGATAGACAGAGGAGATGGTTAATATAGAACTGGACCTGACTACTCTACAGAACCAGAACCAGAGATAGACAGAGGAGATGGTTAATATAGAACTGGACCAGACTACTCTACAGAACCAGAACCAGAGATAGACAGAGGAGATGGTTAATATAGAACTGGACCTGACTACTCTACAGAACCAGAACCAGAGGAGGTGGTTAATATAGAACTGGACCTGACTACTCTACAGAACCAGAACCAGAGATAGACAGAGGAGATGGTTAATATAGAACTGGACCTGACTACTCTACAGAACCAGAACCAGAGGAGATGGTTATTATAGAACTGGACCTGACTACTCTACAGAACCAGAACCAGAGATAGACAGAGGAGATGGTTATTATAGAACTGGACCTGACTACTCTACAGAACCAGAACCAGAGGAGATGGTTATTATAGAACTGGACCTGACTACTCTACAGAACCAGAACCAGAGATAGACAGAGGAGATGGTTATTATAGAACTGGACCTGACTACTCTACAGAACCAGAACCAGAGATAGACAGAGGAGATGGTTAATATAGAACTGGACCTGACTACTCTACAGAACCAGAACCAGAGATAGACAGAGGAGATGGTTAATATAGAACTGGACCTGACGACTCTACAGAACCAGAACCAGAGATAGACAGAGGAGATGGTTAATATAGAACTGGACCTGACTACTCTACAGAACCAGAACCAGAGGAGGTGGTTAATATAGAACTGGACCTGACTACTCTACAGAACCAGAGATAGACAGAGGAGATGGTTATTATAGAACTGGAGCTGACTACTCTACAGAACCAGAACCAGAGATAGACAGAGGAGATGGTTAATATAGAACTGGACCTGACTACTCTACAGAACCAGAACCAGAGATAGACAGAGGAGATGGTTAATATAGAACTGGACCTGACTACTCTACAGAACCAGAACCAGAGGAGATGGTTAATATAGAACTGGACCTGACTACTCTACAGAACCAGAACCAGAGGAGGTGGTTAATATAGAACTGGACCTGACTACTCTACAGAACCAGAACCAGAGATAGACAGAGGAGATGGTTAATATAGAACTGGACCAGACTACTCTACAGAACCAGAACCAGAGGAGATGGTTAATATAGAACTGGACCTGACGACTCTACAGAACCAGAACCAGAGATAGACAGAGGAGATGGTTAATATAGAACTGGACCTGACTACTCTACAGAACCAGAACCAGAGGAGATGGTTAATATAGAACTGGACCTGACTACTCTACAGAACCAGAACCAGAGGAGATGGTTAATATAGAACTGGACCTGACGACTCTACAGAACCAGAGGAGGTGGTTAATATAGAACTGGACCTGACTACTCTACAGAACCAGAACCAGAGGAGATGGTTAATATAGAACTGGACTAGACGACTCTACAGAACCAGAACCAGAGATAGACAGAGGAGATGGTTAATATAGAACTGGACCTGACTACTCTACAGAACCAGAACCAGAGATAGACAGAGGAGATGGTTAATATAGAACTGGACCTGACTACTCTACAGAACCAGAACCAGAGATAGACAGAGGAGATGGTTAATATAGAACTGGACCAGACGACTCTACAGAACCAGAGATAGACAGAGGAGATGGTTAATATAGAACTGGACCTGACGACTCTACAGAACCAGTGTAATGGGTATGTTTGTCAGATACAGGTTCAATCAGGGTTATTTCTGGCCTTACTGTTGAAACGTGTACTTCCTTATAGCAGGTTTCTGTTCCGTGTTTTCTGGCTAAAAACAGATTTATCTGTCTTCCGGTTAGAGACGACCAGATGACATTCCTCTCCGGCCAATCAGAGATCAACCTGCCGAGACAATGTTTTTTTTTTTCACTTCCGGACTAACGGGAAGGTTTAAAATGTGGAAAAACCTCCGCCCTCCTTGGTGATCGAAAACAAACACGGTTATACTATCAGGTACAGTAGTATAATATCAGGTACAGTAGTATAATATCAGGTACAGTAGTATTATATCAGGTACAGTAGTATAATATCAGTATCTACTGTTATACTATCAGGTACAGTACTATAATATCAGGTACAGTACTATAATATCAGGTACAGTAGTATAATATCAGTATGTACTGTTATACTATCAGGTACAGTAGTATAATATCAGTATCTACTGTTATACTATCAGGTACAGTAGTATAATATCAGGTACAGTACTATAATATCAGGTACAGTAGTATAATATCAGGTACAGTAGTATACTATCAGGTACAGTAGTATAATATCAGTATGTACTGTTATACTATCAGGTACAGTAGTATAATATCAGTATCTACTGTTATACTATCAGGTACAGTAGTATAATATCAGGTACAGTACTATAATATCAGGTACAGTAGTATAATATCAGTATGTACTGTTATACTATCAGGTACAGTAGTATAATATCAGTATATACTGTTATACTATCAGGTACAGTACTATAATATCAGGTACAGTAGTATAATATCAGGTACAGTAGTATAATATCAGCTACTGTATAATATCAGTATGTACTGTTATACTATCAGGTACAGTAGTATAATATCAGGTACAGTACTATAATATCAGGTACAGTAGTATAATATCAGGTACAGTAGTATAATATCAGTATGTACTGTTATACTATCAGGTACAGTACTATAATATCAGGTACAGTAGTATAATATCAGGTACAGTAGTATAATATCAGTATGTACTGTTATACTATCAGGTACAGTAGTATAATATCAGGTACAGTAGTATAATATCAGTATCTACTGTTATAATATCAGGTACAGTACTATAATATCAGGTACAGTAGTATACTATCAGGTACAGTAGTATAATATCAGTATCTACTGTTATACTATCAGGTACAGTAGTATAATATCAGGTACAGTAGTATAATATCAGGTACAGTAGTATAATATCAGTATCTACTGTTATAATATCAGGTACAGTAGTATAATACCAGGTACAGTAGTATAATATCAGGTACAGTAGTATACTATCAGGTACAGTAGTATAATATCAGTATCTACTGTTATACTATCAGGTACAGTACTATAATATCAGGTACAGTAGTATAATATCAGGTACAGTAGTATAATATCAGTATGTACTGTTATAATATCAGGTACAGTAGTATAATATCAGGTACAGTAGTATAATATCAGGTACAGTACTATAATATCAGGTACAGTAGTATAATATCAGTATGTACTGTTATACTATCAGGTACAGTAGTATAATATCAGTATATACTGTTATACTATCAGGTACAGTACTATAATATCAGGTACAGTAGTATAATATCAGGTACAGTACTATAATATCAGGTACAGTACTATAATATCAGGTACAGTAGTATAATATCAGTATGTACTGTTATAATATCAGGTACAGTACTATAATATCAGGTACAGTAGTATAATATCAGTATCTACTGTTATACTATCAGGTACAGTAGTATAATATCAGGTACAGTAGTATAATATCAGGTACAGTAGTATAATATCAGGTACAGTACTATAATATCAGGTACAGTAGTATTATATCAGGTACAGTAGTATAATATCAGTATGTACTGTTATACTATCAGGTACAGTAGTATAATATCAGGTACAGTAGTATAATACCAGGTACAGTACTATAATATCAGGTACAGTAGTATAATACCAGGTACAGTAGTATAATATCAGGTACAGTAGTATAATATCAGGTACAGTAGTATACTATCAGGTACAGTAGTGTAATATCAGTATGTACTGTTATACTATCAGGTACAGTAGTATAATATCAGGTACAGTAGTATAATATCAGTATGTACTGTTATACTATCAGGTACAGTAGTATAATATCAGTATGTACTGTTATACTATCAGGTACAGTAGTATTATATTCAAGCGAGGGTTGCCTTCCAGAGAGTCATCAGAGATTGTAACATTCTCAGTTTAACGGAAACATGTCTCTCTCGGGAGATGTTGTCGGAATTGGTTCAGCCACCGGGCTTCTCCCTGCATCGCGCCAACAGAGATAAACCCCTCTCTGGGAAGAGGAAGTGTGGAGGTGTATGCTTCATGATTAATGACTCATGGTGTAATCATAACAACATACAGGAACTCAAGTCCTTCTGTTCGACCCGACCTAGAATTCCTTACAATCAAATGTCGGCCTTTCTACCTAGCAAGAGTATTCTCGTCAGTTCTAGTCACAGCTCAAGCGAACACCAAGCCGGCCCTCAAGGAACGTCACTGGACTCTATGTAACCTGGAAACTAAATATCTGGAGGCTGCATTTATTGTAGCTGGGGATTTTAAAATGACACACCCAAATCTAACTGCCTGTAACTCAGGCTCTGAAGCAAGGATATGCATATTCTTGGTACCATTTGAAAGGAAACACTTTGAAGTTTGTGTAAATGTGAAATTAATGTAGTAGAATATAACACAATAGATCTGGTAGAAGATAATACAAAGAAAAAAAACATCTGTTCTATTTTGTACCACTAGATGGCAGCAGTGTATGTGCAAAGTGTTAGACTGATCCAATGAACCATTGTATTTGTGTTCTAGATTTTGTATCAAGTCTGCCCAAATGTGCCTAATTGGTTTATTAATAACTTTTCATGTTAAAAACTGTGCACTCTCCTCAAACATGGCGAGTACATACAGTGTCTTTGGGAAAGTATTCAGACCCCTTGACTTGTTCCACATTTTGTTACGTTACAGCCTTACTCTAAAACGGATTAATACCCCATAAAATACCACAATACCCCATAAAGACAAAGCAAAAAACAGGTTTATAGAAACGTTTGCAAATTTATAAAAAATAGAAAACCCCCAAAATATCACATTTCCATAAGTGTTCGTGACCCTTTACTCAGTACTTTGTTGAAGCACCTTTTGGCAGCGATTACAGCCTCTAGACTTCTTGGGTATGACGCTACAAGCTTGGCACACCTGTATTTGGGGAGTTTCTCCCATTCTTCTCTGCAGATCCTCTCAAGGTCTGTCAGGTTGGATGGGGAGCGTTGCTGCACAGCTGTTGTCAGGTCTCTCCAGAAATGTTTGATCGGGTTCAAGTCCAGGCTCTGGCTGGGCCACTCAAGGACATTCAGAGACTTGTCCAGAAGCCATTCCTGCATTGCCTTGGGTGTGTGCTTAGGGTCATTGTCTTGTTGGAAGGTAAATCGTCGCCCCAGTCTGAGGTCCTGAGCGCTCTGGAACAGGTTTTCATCAAGGATCTCTGTTCTTTGCTCCGTTCATCTTTCCCTCGATCCTGACTTGTCTCCCTGCCGCTGAAAATCCCCACAGCATGATGCTGCCACCACCATGCTTCACAGTAGGGATGGTGCCAGGTTTCTTCCAGATGTGACGCTTGGCATTCAGGACAACGAGTTCAATCTTGGTTTCATCAGACCAGAGAATCTTGTTTCTCGTGGTCTGAGAGTTCTTTAGGTACCTTTTGGCAAACTCCAAGCGGGTTGTCATATGCCTTTTACTGAGGAGTGGCTTTCGTCTGGCCACTCTACCATAAAGGCCTGATTGGTGGAGGGCTGCGGCCAACTCTAGGAAGAGTCTTGGTGGTTCCAAACTTCTTCCATTTGAGACTGATGTAGGCCACTGTGTTCTTGGGGACCTTCAATGCTGCAGAAATGTTTTGGTACCCTTCCCCAGATCTGTGCCTCGACACAATCCTGTCTCAGATCTCTACGGACAATTCCTTCAACCTCATGGCTTGTTTTTTTGCTCTGACGTGCACTGTCAACTGTGGAACCTTATAAAGACAGACGTGTGTCTTTCCAAATCATATCCAATCAATTGAATTTACCACAGGTGGACTCCAATCAAGTTGTAGAAACATCTCAAGGATGATCAATGGAAACAGTATTGTGATGTCATTATGGTGTATTGTGATGTCATTATGGTGTATTGTGATGTCATTATGGTGTATTGTGATGTCATTATGGGAAACAGGAAGCACCTGAGCTCAATTTCGAGTCTATTTATTATTTTTTATACATTTGCAAACATTTCTAAAAACCTGTTTTGGCTTTGTTATTATTATTATTATTATTATTATTATTATTATTATTATTATTATTATTATTGTTATTATTATTATTATTATTATTATTATATATTTTTTCTCAAATAAATAAAAACAGTATGGGGATGAGGTAGGTGAAAAGGGTGGGCTATTTACCAATAGACTATGTACAGCTGCAGCGATCGGTTAGCTGCTCAGATAGCTGATGTTTGAAGTTGGTGAGGGAGATAAAAGTCTCCAACTTCAGTGGGTATTGTGTGTAGATCGATGACCATTTGTGTTTGGGGCGGCAGGGTAGCCTAGTGGTCAGAGCGTTGGACTAGTTAGTAACCGAAAGGTTGCAAGTTCGAATCCCCCGAGCTGACAAGGTACAAAATCTGTCGTTCTGCCCCTGAACAGGCAGTTAACCCACTGTTCCTAGGCCGTCATTGAAAATAAGAATTTGTTCTTAACTGACTTACCTGGTTAAATAAAGGTCAAATATTTATATTATCCATTTTCCACAAAATGTGGAAATAGTCTAGGGCTATTATGAATACTTTCTGAATGCTCTGGACTCTATAGAGGGAGTATTGAGGAAGTTCTGAATGCTATGTACTCTATAGAGGGAGTATTGAGGAAGTGCTGAATGCTCTGTACTCTATAGAGGGAGTATTGAGGAAGTGCTGAATGCTATGTACTCTATAGAGGGAGTATTGAGGACGTTCTGAATGCTATGTACTCTATAGAGGGAGTATTGAGGAAGTGCTGAATGCTCTGTACTCTATAGAGGGAGTATTGAGGAAGTGCTGAATGCGCTGTACTCTATAGAGGGAGTATTGAGGAAGTGCTGAATGCTCTGTACTCTATAGAGGGAGTATTGAGGACGTGCTGAATGCTCTGGACTCTATAGAGAGAGTATTGAGGACGTTCTGAATGCTATGTACTCTATAGAGGGAGTATTGAGGACGTTCTGAATGCTATGTACTCTATAGAGGGAGTATTGAGGACGTTCTGAATGCTATGTACTCTATAGAGGGAGTATTGAGGAAGTTCAGCATTACATCCTGATTGAAATTTAAAGGCAATGTTTCCGCGTAGGCCGGAGACTGCATTCAGGATAAACGCTGCTCAACAGGGAATTCCCCTTTTAAAAATTCCTATCTCGCAATCTGTGAGGCTTCAGTGGATTGAATAGAGCTCTTTATTTTCATACAGTTTAATCAGCTTGTTGTGTATCAGCTCTTGCTTTTGACTTCTTTAGCCAGCAACGCTAGGTCACCTCTGATGTTTACCTGTTCTGATATGACTCTTTTAGCCAACGTTAGGTCACCTCTGATGAGTCACCTGTCCTCATACAGTCGTACTCCTATCGCCTACAGGACTACAGTCCGTCCATAGACAGAGTTACATCTCCCCCTAGTGGATCAAAGCAGACAGTGCATCACATTCAGAATATTACGCAATAATAACTCGGGCTTGTCTTTAAACAATAGAATGACATTGTATTGTTCCAGTACGACATATATTTACCAGACGGTAATCTCAGGTGATCTCAGGTGATCTCAGGTGTAGTGAGATGCTTGTGTTTCCAACAGTACAGTAAAACAATACACACAAATCCCCCACCCCAAAAAATGTTTAAGAAATATCAGAAGGAACGAACGTCAGAGTCCGGAATATAAATATAGTATACAATGGTGTTTATAGACAGTATATGAATAGAAAAGGTGTGGACAGCAGTAGTTATATAGGATGAACTAGAATACAGTATATACATATGAAGTGGACAACAGTAGTTATATAGGATGAACCATGACTAGAATACAGTATATATATATGAAGTGGACAGCAGGATGAACCATGACTAGAATACAGTATATCCATATGAAGTGGACAGCAGTAGTTATATAGGATGAACCATGACTAGAATACAGTATATATATATGAAGTGGACAGCAGGATGAACCATGACTAGAATACAGTATATCCATATGAAGTGGACAGCAGGATGAACCATGACTAGAATACAGTATATCCATATGAAGTGGACAGCAGTAGTTATATAGGATGAACCATGACTAGAATACAGTATATACATATGAAGTGGCCAGCAGGATGAACCATGACTAGAATACAGTATATCCATATGAAGTGGACAGCAGTAGTTATATAGGATGAACCATGACTAGAATACAGTATATCCATATGAAGTGGCCAGCAGGATGAACCATGACTAGAATACAGTATATACATATGAAGTGGACAGCAGGATGAACCATGACTAGAATACAGTATATACATATGAAGTGGACAGCAGGATGAACCATGACTAGAACACAGTATATCCATATGAAGTGGACAGCAGGATGAACCATGACTAGAACACAGTATATCCATATGAAGTGGACAGCAGGATGAACCATGACTAGAACACAGTATATCCATATGAAGTGGACAGCAGTAGTTATATAGGATGAACCATGACTAGAATACAGTATATACATATGAAGTGGACAGCAGGATGAACCATGACTAGAACACAGTATATCCATATGAAGTGGACAGCAGTAGTTATATAGGATGAACCATGACTAGAATACAGTATATACATATGAAGTGGACGACAGTAGTTATATAGGATGAACTAGAATACAGTATAGTAACATTGACTATAGTTCAGGGTACTGGGGGGAGGCTAGTAACATTGACTATAGTTCAGGGTACTGGGGGGGAGGCTAGTAACATTGACTATAGTCCAGGGTACTGGGGGGAGGCTAGTAACATTGACTATAGTCCAGGGTACTGGGGGGAGGCTAGTAACATTGACTATAGTTCAGGGTACTGGGGGGGAGGCTAGTAACATTGACTATAGTTCAGGGTACTGGGGGGAGGATAGTAACAGTGACTATAGTTCAGGGTACTGGGGGGAGGCTAGTAACATTGACTATAGTTCAGGGTACTGGGGGGAGGCTAGTAACAGTGACTATAGTCCAGGGTACTGGGGGGAGGCTAGTAACATTGACTATAGTTCAGGGTACTGGGGGGAGGCTAGTAACAGTGACTATAGTCCAGGGTACTGGGGGGAGGCTAGTAACATTGACTATAGTTCAGGGTACTGGGGGGAGGATAGTAACAGTGACTATAGTTCAGGGTACTGGGGGGAGGCTAGTAACATTGACTATAGTTCAGGGTACTGGGAGGAGGCTAGTAACATTGACTATAGTTCAGGGTACTGGGGGGGAGGCTAGTAACATTGACTATAGTTCAGGGTACTGGGGGGAGGCTAGTAACATTGACTATAGTTCAGGGTACTGGAGGGAGACTAGTAACATTGACTATAGTTCAGGGTACTGGGGGGAGGCTAGTAACAGTGACTATAGTTCAGGGTCCTGGGGGGAGGCTAGTAACAGTGACTATAGTTCAGGGTACTGGGGGGAGGCTAGTAACATTGACTATAGTTCAGGGTCCTGGGGGGAGGCTAGTAACAGTGACTATAGTTCAGGGTACTGGGGGGAGGCTAGTAACATTGACTATAGTTCAGGGTACTGGGGGGAGGCTAGTAACATTGACTATAGTTCAGGGTATTGGGGGGAGACTAGTAACAGTGACTATAGTTCAGGGTACTGGGGGGAGACTAGTAACATTGACTATAGTTCAGGGTACTGGGGGGAGGCTAGTAACATTGACTATAGTTCAGGGTACTGGGGGGGAGGCTAGTAACATTGACTATAGTTCAGGGTCCTGGGGGGAGGCTAGTAACAGTGACTATAGTTCAGGGTACTGGGGGGGAGGCTAGTAACATTGACTATAGTTCAGGGTACTGGGGGGAGACTAGTAACATTGACTATAGTTCAGGGTACTGGGGGGAGGCTAGTAACATTGACTATAGTTCAGGGTACTGGGGGGAGGCTAGTAACATTGACTATAGTTCAGGGTACTGGGGGGAGACTAGTAACATTGACTATAGTCCAGGGTACTGGGGGGAGACTAGTAACAGTGACTATAGTTCAGGGTATTGGGGGAGACTAGTAACATTGACTATAGTTCAGGTTATTGGGGGGAGACTAGTAACAGTGACTATAGTTCAGGGTACTGGGGGGAGGCTAGTAACATTGACTACAGTTCAGGGTACTGGGGGGAGGCTAGTAACAGTGACTATAGTTCAGGGTACTGGGGGAGACTAGTAACATTGACTATAGTTCAGGGTATTGGGGGGAGGCCGGCTAGTAACAGTGACTATAGTTCAGGGTACTGGGGGGAGGCCGGCTAGTAACAGTGACTATAGTTCAGGGTACTGGGGGGAGACTAGTAACATTGACTATAGTTCAGGGTACTGGGGGGCAGGCTAGTAACATTGACTATAGTTCAGGGTACTGGGGGGAGGCTAGTAACAGTGACTATAGTTCAGGGTACTGGGGGGAGGCTAGTAACATTGACTATAGTTCAGGGTACTGGGGGGAGGCTAGTAACAGTGACTATAGTTCAGGGTACTGGGGGGAGACTAGTAACATTGACTATAGTTCAGGGTACTGGGGGGAGGCTAGTAACAGTGACTATAGTTCAGGGTACTGGGGGGAGACTAGTAACATTGACTATAGTTCAGGGTACTGGGGGGAGGCTAGTAACATTGACTATAGTTCAGGGTACTGGGGGGAGGCTAGTAATATTGACTATAGTTCAGGGTACTGGGGGGAGACTAGTAACATTGACTATAGTTCAGGGTACTGGGGGGAGGCTAGTAACAGTGACTATAGTTCAGGGTACTGGGGGGAGGCTAGTAATATTGACTATAGTTCAGGGTACTGGGGGGAGACTAGTAACATTGACTATAGTTCAGGGTACTGGGGGGAGGCTAGTAACAGTGACTATAGTTCAGGGTACTGGGGGGAGACTAGTAACATTGACTATAGTTCAGGGTACTGGGGGGTGGCCGACTAGTAACAGTGACTATAGGTCAGGGCAGGGTACTGGGGGAGGCTAGTAACATTGACTATAGTTCAGGGTCCTGGGGGGAGGCTAGTAACAGTGACTATAGTTCAGGGTACTGGGGGGAGGCTAGTAACATTGACTAGAGTTCAGGGTACTGGGGGGAGGCTAGTAACAGTGACTATAGTTCAGGGTCCTGGGGGGAGGCTAGTAACCGTGACTATAGTTCAGGGTCCTGGGGGGAGGCTAGTAACAGTGACTATAGTTCAGGGTCCTGGGGGGAGGCTAGTAACAGTGACTATAGTTCAGGGTACAGGAGACCTACAGCTGTACATAGGACATCTATAGAAAGAGGTCTTCCTCAACTTGTTAATTGGAAATGATTTAGAAAAAAAGGTTGACAGAACCTCATGCTCATCCACTCATCGATGGTTTATTAAATATGCATTGGAATATGAACCACTGTATGAATGCTTATAGCTCCTTATAACACGTCGTAGCTCATTAAAACAGGTTATAACACATCATAGCTTCTTATAACACGTCATAACACATCATAGCTTCTTATAACACGTCATAACACATCATAGCTTCTCCTTATAACACATCATAGCTTCTCCTTATAACACATCATAGCTTCTTATAACACATCATAGCTTCTTATAACACATCATAGCTTCTTATAACGTCATAACACATCATAGCTTCTCCTTATAACACATCATAGCTTCTTATAACACGTCATAACACATCATAGCTTCTCCTTATAACACATCATAGCTTCTCCTTATAACACATCATAGCTTCTCCTTATAACACATCATAGCTTCTCCTTATAACACATCATAGCTTCTTATAACACGTCATAACACATCATAGCTTCTCCTTATAACACATCATAGCTTCTCCTTATAACACATCATAGCTTCTCCTTATAACACATCATAGCTTCTCCTTATAACACATCATAGCTTCTTATAACACGTCATAACACATCATAGCTTCTCCTTATAACACATCATAGCTTCTCCTTATAACACATCATAGCTTCTCCTGATAACACATCATAATGATGATGATGAAGAGGATGTGAAGGCTGGTTCTGGGGGGGGGATGTCTTAATGATGATGATGAAGAGGATGCGAAGGCTGGTGCTGGGGGGGTGTCTTAATGATGATGATGAAGAGGATGTGAAGGTTGGTGCTTGGGGGGTGTCTTAATGATGATGATGAAGAGGATGTGAAGGCTGGGGTAGGATGTCTTAATGATGATGATGAAGAGGATGTGAAGGCTGGTGCTGGGGGGTGTCTTAATGATGATGATGAAGAGGATGTGAAGGCTGGGGTGGGATGTCATAATGATGATGATGAAGAGGATGTGAAGGCTGGTGCTGGGGGGGATGTCTTCATGATGATGATGATGTGAAGGCTGGTGCTGGGTGGGGATGTCTTCATGATGATGATGAAGAGGACGTGAAGGCTGGGGTGTCTTGATGATGAATAGGGTGTAAGATGTCCTCCTCACCTCTCTACTGTCAGCTGATGTGCACTGCTGAAACGTTTTGGTTTAAAATGGCTGCCATGCGTGGTGGTGGGGGGGGGGGGGGTGTTACTGCTATATACAGGTGGTGGGGGGGGGGGGGGTGTTACTGCTATATACAGGTGGTTGGGGTGGGGGTGTTACTGCTATATACAGGTGGTGGTGGGGGGGGGGGTGTTACTGCTATATACAGGTGGTGCGGGTGGGGTGGGGGTGTTACTGCTATCTACAGGTGGTTGGGGTGGGGGGGGTGTTACTGCTATCTACAGGTGGTTGGGGTGGGGGGGGTGTTACTGCTATCTACAGGTGGTGCGGGTGGGGTGGGGGTGTTACTGCTATCTACAGGTGGTTGGGGTGGGGGGGGTGTTACTGCTATCTACAGGTGGTTGGGGTGGGGGGGGGGGGGTTACTGCTATCTACAGGTGGTTGGGGTGGGGGGGGTGTTACTGCTATCTACAGGTGGTTGGGGTGGGGGGGGGTGTTACTGCTATATACAGGTGGTTGGGGTGGGGGGGGTGTTACTGCTATCTACAGGTGGTTGGGGTGGGGGGGGTGTTACTGCTATATACAGGTGGTTGGGGTGGGGGGGGGGTGTTACTGCTATCTACAGGTGGTTGGGGTGGGGGGGGGGGGGTGTTACTGCTATCTACAGGTGGTTGGGGTGGGGGGGGGGGTGTTCCTGCCATCTACAGGTGGTTGGGGGGTGTTACTGCTATCTACAGGTGGTTTGGGGGGGGGGGGGTGTTACTGCTATCTACAGGTGGGGGGGGGGGGTATGGCATCAGAGCCTTCTATTGCTGTAAAGGCCCCAGGGTGTCCCACCCCCCAGGTGGGTGTTCCTGCCATCTACAGGTGGGTGGGGTGAGACTCCCCCCCTCCATTATAATACACAGCCGGCAGAGCAGAGGAACAACACTGCATTATAAACCCAGTCTAATCCCTTATGAGCCGTTATAGAGTAGAGGTTGATTGACATTAGCAGTAAAGTCACCAGGTACTTCAGCCGTCCAGCCCAATGCACGCTGGGAGATGTTATTCAGGTGGGGAGGAGCCTAGCAGGGAAGTAGCCTGGTGACTGCCAGCAGCTGGTCAGTGGTGGGTTATTGATCAGGACCAAGCTGATACAGTATTATTGATTATTGATTGGCAGACACAACATGAACATAGACCTCTCGCCTTTGAGAGAGTCAGAGTCAGAGTCAGAGCAAGGTGAAGCTGCCTCTAGAGTCTACAGGCACCGATCTAACGGTCACTTCCTGCCCGCCCCCCCGCACGCTGATCCTAGATCGGTACTAAACAAGAGTCACCTGTGTTTGTTCACACCCGTTACAGTGGCCTAGATGAACGACGAGAGACGGGACAGGTAGGAGGAAGAGGAGGAGGAAGGGGAGGACCTGACCACAATCTGTCAAATGTTTTTCATACCACACATCTCTTAATAACAAACACTTCTCCAGTCCACTCCTCCTCAGGGGTAAGATACAAAGCAGGATCAATGAACTAAGCCAGATGGCGCTGATATACAACCAGAAATAACTGCTGGTTTCCTGGTTGTTTAAAACAGTCTTTAACAGAAGTGTAGAAGAACCTGAAGCAGGTTGACTGATCCTAGGTCAGTTCTCTACGGTCAGAGTTAGTAAGCACTACAGTCCTGTCAGGTTGACTGATCCTAGGTCAGTTCTCTAGGGTCAGAGTTAGTAAGCACGACAGTGCTGTCCTGTCAGGTTGACTGATCCTAGGTCAGTTCTCTAGGGTCAGAGTTAGTAAGCACTACAGTCCTGTCAGGTTGACTGATCCTAGGTCAGTTTTCTACGGTCAGAGTTAGTAAGCACTACAGTGCTGTCAGGTTGACTGATCCTAGGTCAGTTCTCTAGGGTCAGAGTTAGTAAGGACTACAGTCCTGTCAGGTTGACTGATCCTAGGTCAGTTTTCTACGGTCAGAGTTAGTAAGCACTACAGTGCTGTCAGGTTGACTGATCCTAGGTCAGTTCTCTAGGGTCAGAGTTAGTAAGCACTACAGTCCTGTCAGGTTGACTGATCCTAGGTCAGGTCTCTAGGGTCAGAGTTAGTAAACACTACAGTCCTGTCAGGTTGACTGATCCTAGGTCAGTTTTCTAGGGTCAGAGTTAGTAAGCACTACAGTGCTGTCAGGTTGACTGATCCTAGGTCAGTTCTCTAGGCTCAGAGTTAGTAAGCACTACAGTGCTGTCAGGTTGACTGATCCTAGGTCAGTTCTCTAGGCTCAGAGTTAGTAAGCACGACAGTGCTGTCCTGTCAGGTTGACTGATCCTAGGTCAGTTCTCTAGGGTCAGAGTTAGTAAACACTACAGTCCTGTCAGGTTGACTGATCCTAGGTCAGTTCTCTACGGTCAGAGTTAGTAAGCACGACAGTGCTGTCCTGTCAGGTTGACTGATCCTAGGTCAGTTCTCTAGGGTCAGAGTTAGTAAACACTACAGTCCTGTCAGGTTGACTGATCCTAGGTCAGTTCTCTACGGTCAGAGTTAGTAAGCACTACAGTCCTGTCAGGTTGACTGATCCTAGGTCAGGTCTCTAGGGTCAGAGTTAGTAAACACTACAGTCCTGTCAGGTTGACTGATCCTAGGTCAGTTTTCTAGGGTCAGAGTTAGTCAGCACTACAGTCCTGTCAGGTTGACTGATCCTAGGTCAGTTCTCTAGGCTCAGAGTTAGTAAGCACTACAGTGCTGTCAGGTTGACTGATCCTAGGTCAGTTCTCTAGGGTCAGAGTTAGTAAGGACTACAGTCCTGTCAGGTTGACTGATCCTAGGTCAGTTTTCTAGGGTCAGAGTTAGTAAGCACGACAGTGCTGTCCTGTCAGGTTGACTGATCCTAGGTCCGTTCTCTAGGGTCAGAGTTAGTAAACACTACAGTCCTGTCAGGTTGACTGATCCTAGGTCAGTTCTCTAGGGTCAGAGTTAGTAAGCACTACAGTCCTGTCAGGTTGACTGATCCTAGGTCAGTTCTCTAGGGTCAGAGTTAGTAAGCACTACAGTCCTGTCAGGTTGACTGATCCTAGGTCAGTTTTCTAGGGTCAGAGTTAGTAAGCACGACAGTGCTGTCCTGTCAGGTTGACTGATCCTAGGTCAGTTCTCTATGGTCAGAGTTAGTAAACACTACAGTCCTGTCAGGTTGACTGATCCTAGGTCAGTTCTCTAGGGTCAGAGTTAGTAAGCACAACAGTCCTGTCAGGTTGACTGATCCTAGGTCAGTTCTCTAGGGTCAGAGTTAGTAAGCACTACAGTCCTGTCAGGTTGACTGATCCTAGGTCAGTTCTCTAGGGTCAGAGTTAGTAAACACTACAGTCCTGTCAGGTTGACTGATCCTAGGTCAGTTCTCTAGGGTCAGAGTTAGTGTGACGTTGTCCCCTGATCGCGCAATGTTCTGCTTGTTGATTGGCCAGTTAGACAGGTCTGCTTGTTGATTGGCCAGTTAGACAGTTCTGCTTGTTGATTGGCCAGTTAGACAGTTCTGCTTGTTGATTGGCCAGTTAGACAGTCCTGCTTGTTGATTGGCCAGTTAGACAGTCCTGCTTGTTGATTGGCCAGTTAGACAGTCCTGCTTGTTGATTGGCCAGTCACAGTCCTGCTAGTTGATTGGCCAGTTAGACAGACCTGCTGGTTGATTGGCCACAGTTAGACAGACCTGCTTGTTGATTGGCCACAGTTAGACAGGTCTGCTTGTTGATTGGCCAGTTAGACAGGTCTGCTTGTTGATTGGCCAGTTAGACAGTTCTGCTTGTTGATTGGCCAGTTAGACAGTCCTGCTTGTTGATTGGCCAGTTAGACAGTCCTGCTTGTTGATTGGCCAGTCACAGTCCTGCTAGTTGATTGGCCAGTCACAGTCCTGCTAGTTGATTGGCCAGTTAGACAGGTCTGCTTGTTGATTGGCCAGTTAGACAGGTCTGCTTGTTAATTGTTAGACAGTCCTGCTTGTTGATTGGCCAGTTAGACAGGTCTGCTTGTTGATTGGCCAGTTAGACAGGTCTGCTTGTTGATTGGCCACAGTTAGACATGTCTGCTTGTTGATTGGCCACAGTTAGTCAGTCCTGCTTGTTGATTGGCCACAGTTAGACAGGTCTGCTTGTTGATTGGCCACAGTTAGACAGGTCTGCTTGTTGATTGGCCACAGTTAATCAGTCCTGCTTGTTGATTGGCCACAGTTAGACAGGTCTGCTTGTTGATTGGCCACAGTTAGACAGTCCTGCTTGTTGATTGGCCACAGTTAGACAGTCCTGCTTGTTGATTGGCCACAGTTAGACAGGTCTGCTTGTTGATTGGCCAGTTAGACAGTTCTGCTTGTTGATTGGCCAGTTAGACAGTCCTGCTTGTTGATTGGCCACAGTTAGACAGGTCTGCTTGTTGATTGGCCAGTTAGACAGTCCTGCTTGTTGATTGGCCAGTTAGACAGTCCTGCTTGTTGATTGGCCAGTTAGACAGTCCGGCTTGTTGATTGGCCAGTTAGACAGGTCTGCTTGTTGATTGTTAGACAGTCCGGCTTGTTGATTGGCCAGTTAGACAGGTCTGCTTGTTGATTGTTAGACAGTCCGGCTTGTTGATTGGCCACAGTTAGTCAGTCCTGCTTGTTGATTGGCCACAGTTAGACAGGTCTGCTTGTTGATTGGCCACAGTTAGACAGGTCTGCTTGTTGATTGGCCACAGTTAGACAGGTCTGCTTGTTGATTGGCCACAGTTAATCAGTCCTGCTTGTTGATTGGCCACAGTTAGACAGGTCTGCTTGTTGATTGGCCACAGTTAGACAGGTCTGCTTGTTGATTGGCCACAGTTAGACAGGTCTGCTTGTTGATTGGCCACAGTTAGACAGGTCTGCTTATTGATTGGCCACAGTTAATCAGTCCTGCTTGTTGATTGGCCACAGTTAGACAGGTCTGCTTGTTGATTGGCCACAGTTAGACAGTCCTGCTTGTTGATTGGCCACAGTTAGACAGTCCTGCTTGTTGATTGGCCACAGTTAGACAGGTCTGCTTGTTGATTGGCCAGTTAGACAGTTCTGCTTGTTGATTGGCCAGTTAGACAGTCCTGCTTGTTGATTGGCCAGTCACAGTCCTGCTAGTTGATTGGCCAGTTAGACAGACCTGCTGGTTGATTGGCCACAGTTAGACAGGTCTGCTTGTTGATTGGCCACAGTTAGACAGGTCTGCTTGTTGATTGGCCAGTTAGACAGTTCTGCTTGTTGATTGGCCAGTTAGACAGTCCTGCTTGTTGATTGGCCAGTTAGACAGTCCTGCTTGTTGATTGGCCAGTTAGACAGTCCGGCTTGTTGATTGGCCAGTTAGACAGGTCTGCTTGTTGATTGTTAGACAGTCCGGCTTGTTGATTGGCCAGTTAGACAGGTCTGCTTGTTGATTGTTAGACAGTCCGGCTTGTTGATTGGCCACAGTTAGTCAGTCCTGCTTGTTGATTGGCCACAGTTAGACAGGTCTGCTTGTTGATTGGCCACAGTTAGACAGGTCTGCTTGTTGATTGGCCACAGTTAGACAGGTCTGCTTGTTGATTGGCCACAGTTAATCAGTCCTGCTTGTTGATTGGCCACAGTTAGACAGGTCTGCTTGTTGATTGGCCACAGTTAGACAGGTCTGCTTGTTGATTGGCCAGTTAGACAGTTCTTCATGTTAACTGGACACAGTTCGACAGTTCTGGTAGTTGATTGGCCAGTTAGACAGTTCTGCTTGTTGATTGGACACAGTTTGACAGTTCTGCTTGTTGATTGGCCACAGTTAGACAGTTCTGCTTGTTGATTGGCCAGTTAAGACAGTTTTGACAGGTAACTCTGCTGTGAATTGTCCTGTCTGTCTGTTGGTTCTGACTCTCTCCAGATATCTGGTCTTGAGCCTTGACAACCTGTGGAGAAGACAAGGGGCCACATGTTAGAGATGGGCAGGAATAGCCTGTATTTACTATAGGACTGTAGGTTAAAGATGGGCAGGAATAGCCTGTATTTACTATAGGACTGTAGGTTAAAGATGGGCAGGAATAGCCTGTATTTACTATAGGACTGTAGGTTAAAGATGGGCAGGAATAGCCTGTATTTACTATAGGACTGTAGGTTAAAGATGGGCAGGAATAGCCTCTATTTACTATAGGACTGTAGGTTAAAGATGGGCAGGAATAGCCTGTATTTACTATAGGACTGTAGGTTAAAGATGGGCAGGAATAGCCTGTATTTCTTTCTTTGGCCGCCTCTCCTTCCAGTTCTCTGCTGCCAATGACTGGAACGAACTACAAAAATCTCTGAAACTGGAAACACTTATCTCCCTCACTAGCTTTAAGCACCAACTGTCAGAGCAGCTCACAGATTACTGCACCTGTACATAGCCCACCTATAATTTAGCCCAAACAACTACCTCTTTCCCAACTGTATTTAATTTTAATTAATTAATTTATTTTGCTCCTTTGCACCCCATTATTTTTTTATTTCTACTTTGCACATTCTTCCATTGCAAAACTACCATTCCAGTATTTTACTTGCTATATTGTATTTACTTTGCCATCATGGCCTTTTTTGCCTTTACCTCCCTTATCTCACCTCATTTGCTCACATTGTATATAGACTTGTTTATACTGCATTATTGACTGTATGTTTGTTTTTACTCCATGTGTAACTCTGTGTCGTTTTATCTGTCGAACTGCTTTGCTTTATCTTGGCCAGGTCGCAATTGTAAATGAGAACTTGTTCTCAACTTGCCTACCTGGTTAAATAAAGGTAAAATAAATAAATAAAAAATTTACTATAGGACTGTAGGTCCTACAACATAGAGGGTAGTCAGGGATGTTACAGGGTTGATCCTCTCTACAACATAGAGGGTAGTCAGGGATGTTACAGGGTTGATCCTCTCTACAACATAGAGGGTAGTCAGGGATGTTACAGGGTTGATCCTCTCTACAACATAGAGGGTAGTCAGGGATGTTACAGGGTTGATCCTCTCTACAACATAGAGGGTAGTCAGGGATGTTACAGGGTTGATCCTCTCTACAACATAGAGGGTAGTCAGGGATGTTACAGGGTTGATCCTCTCTACAACATAGAGGGTAGTCAGGGATGTTACAGGGTTGATCCTCTCTACAACATAGAGGGTAGTCAGGGATGGTACAGGGTTGATCCTCTCTACAACATAGAGGGTAGTCAGGGATGTTACAGGGTTGATCCTCTCTACAACATAGAGGGTAGTCAGGGATGTTACAGGGTTGATCCTCTCTACAACATAGAGGGTAGTCAGGGATGTTACAGGGTTGAGATGAGGGCCCAACCCAATTCAAACCAAATCCTGGCATCACACCCATTCTGGCATCACCCACACCTCTGGCATCACCCACACCCCTGGCATCACCCCCATTCTGGCATCACCCACCCCTCTGGCATCACCCACCCCTGGTATCACCCCCATTCTAGCATCACCCACCCCTCTGGCATCACCCCCATTCTGGCATCACCCCCATTCTGGCATCACCCCCACCACTGGCATCACCCCCAGCCCTGGTATCACCCCCATTCTGGCATCACCCCCATTCTGGCATCACCCCCATTCTGGCATCACCCACCCCCCTGGCATCACCCCCATTCTGGCATCACCCCTACCACTGGCATCACCCCCATTCTGGCATCACCCACACCTGGCATCACTGCAGCAGCAAACTGTCATCCTATCACCATTATCATTCTATCCCTCCTTACTTTTTCACCCTGCAGCCAATGTTGCTCCAAGCCAAGACAAATATCCTCCTCCTGGAGTTCCCAGTATCAGTCTCTCCCAACATCATCATCATCATCACAGGCCGGTAGGAGTCCAGTTCACCCCGGCGGAGCATGCCGGTGCAGCGGCGCTTCTCTCTGCCTCTCTAGCCTTGGGCCTCAGCTCACTCCAGGTACCTCTCGAAAACATCGAGTTCTGTGTCCGTGTCGTAAGGGACAGAGGCCGGGTCAGATAGTACCCCGAGGTCCACCAGCGCCTGGTCCATATCTTCCGGTAGAAACACTATCCCCACATTCAGGACGATGTATTCCATTAGAAAGGCATAGTAGAGGATCAAAACGTTCACAAAAAACAGGCCCAGATAAAACATACAGGGAAGTTCGTGGAGGAGCGATTCCAACGAATCTAGTCGAGCATAAGTTTTGAGTGTCATAGAAAACTAAACCGGGAATGTTTAGCTCAGCTAGTTATGTTGACAAGGAGCAGGATAAGGACAGTGTCATTGCTCTGAGACCAGCAGTAATATTGGGTAGTGTATTTGGAGTGTCCATTTCAGGGAAGACAGCAATGATTTGTCCTGAAATGCCAGCTTTTGCAATAGCACAGCTATCAAGCGATTTGACATTAGTTAGGAGGTTCACGAAATAACCTATAACAACAACAAACGTTCAGCTCGACACCGCTAGTTCACGTAAACACAGTTTTAACTCGATGCATTCTTGATATTCTCTGAGAAGGTCGAAGGAAAAAAAACTGTTGCGTTATTTGCAACATGCCTCCCCTGATTAGCTATTACCGGCCAACGACTATAGCGTTCTATTATTATACAGGAATATGTTCTATCGATGGAAATAAATTCGATAATCCAGACCTCCCGTTACATTTTCATGTCAACATTTCCGCTAACTGCATCAAAACAGTCCGACCTTACGGTCAAAACAGTACAGATACGTCTATATAGCTTAAGCATTTGATTGGTTCATCATAAGAATACCGTCCTGTGAATGGTCAACTGAGACATCGATCACATTGATCCCGCCTTTTCAATCGGTTTTGACGTTCGTTGCGTTTTCGTCGATGGCTCCTCGCATTGGTATTTGATTGGCTGCTGTGTTCATCGTTGTAGGATGAAGACCAATCAACGTCCCCGAAATGTTGGAGAAAAAAAACCGGCTAGATTTTTTTCCCCCAAAACTCTTTTGGGATTTGTAGTTTTTTGTAACTGTCATTTTAATGAAATTGTGTTACCGGAACACAACAAAGAAACTTCATGTCCCAAAATCCCCGGCACTAAACCAGTTACGTAACGCGTTATTCCTCTCAAGATACGTTCGGATATGTCCCCTTCTCGCTTACTTAGCCAGAGCTATTTGGTTAGCTAGATATTTTGTTAGCTATATATATATATATATATATTGGACACCTTGTACGGGATATATGGACGTGATGGGATTGATATAACAGGCAAAAAAAAACTAAGCTAGCATCAACATCTTTTTTTAAAAGTGCAACTATGTTCGGTCGGTCACGGAGTTGGGGAGGAGGACAGGGGAAAACAAAAAATATTCATTCCCTGGACCATCTCAAGTAAGTAACTAGCATAATTGCTAAGGTTACCCTGCGGGGGTGTATTCATTACGCTCGTTCTGTTACAAAACGTTACTTAAACGGTAGCAACATTAACGGAACGGGGAGGAACCTACCTGAATTTGTCCAATTTAAATGATTCTGTTTTGTTTCTGTTACAAAACGCAACTGTTTGGTCGAATTAGCCAGCTAACCCCGATAGTGTACTAAACTAACGTTAACATGGTTAGCATACCTAGCTAATCCACTTAGCTTGTACTGTTAAACCAAATGCGTTAGTTATCTAACGTTACTGTTTCCTTGCCACAACTATGTGAACAATGTCAGATGTATATGACTGCTACGAAACGTTAGCTAGCTAGCTACATGATGGGTGTCATTATAACAGCTAGATATACTAACGTTAGCTAGCTAGCTAGCTAGCTACATGACGGGTATCATTGTAACAGCTAGATATAGTAACGTTAGCTAGCTAGCTAGCTACATGACGGGTATCATTATAACAGCTAGATATAGTAACGTTAGCTAGCTACATGATTGGTGTCATTACTTGTTAACAGCTAGATATACTAACGTTAGCTAGCTAGCTAACTACATGATGGGTGTCATTACTTGATGACAGCTAGATATACTAACTACATGATGGGTGTCATTACTTGATAACAGCTAGATATACTAACGTTAGCTAGCTAGCTAACTACATGATGGGTGTCATTACTTGATGACAGCTAGATATACTAACGTTAGCTAGCTAGCTACATTATGGGTGTCATTACTTGATGACAGCTAGATATACTAACTACATGATGGGTGTCATTACTTGATAACAGCTAGATATACTAACTACATGATGGGTCTCATTACTTGATGACAGCTAGATATACTAACGTTAGCTAGCTAACTACATGATGGGTGTCATTACTTGATGACAGCTAGATATACTAACGTTAGCTAGCTAGCTACATGATGGGTGTCATTACTTGATAACAGCTAGATGTACTAACGTTAGCTAGCAAGCTACATGATGGTGTCATTACTTGATAACAACTAGATATACTAACGTTAGCTAGCTAGCTACATGATGGGTGTCATTATAACATCTAGATATACTAACGTTAGCTAGCTAAGCTACATGATGGTGTCATTACTTGATAACAACTAGATATACTAACGTTAGCTAGCTAGCTAACTACATGATGGTGTCATTACTTGATAACAGCTAGATGTACTAACGTTAGCTAGCTACATGATGGGTGTCATTACTTGATGACAGATAGATATACTAACGCTAGCTAACTACATGATGGTGTCATTACTTGATAACAGCTAGATATACTAACCTTAGCTAGCTACATGATGGGTGTCATTACTTGATGACAGCTAGATATACTAACGTTAGCTAGCTAGCTACATGATGGGTGTCATTACTTGATGACAGCTAGATATACTAACGTTAGCTAGCTAACTACATGATGGGTGTCATTACTTGATGACAGCTAGATGTACTAACGTTAGCTAGCTAGCTACATGATGGGTGTCATTACTTGATGACAGATAGATATACTAACGCTAGCTAGCTACATTATGGTGTCATTACTTGATAACAGCTAGATATACTAACCTTAGCTAGCAAGCTAGCTACATGATGGGTGTCATTATAACATCTAGATATACTAACGTTAGCTAGCTAAGCTACATGATTGGTGTCATTACTTTTGATGACAGCTAGATCTACTAACGTTAGCTAGCTACATGATGGGTGTCATTATAACAGCTAGATATACTAGGGTTAGTTTATGAGTCCATACCATCCCGTCTATGTGACGGTAGGCTAGTCATATTCTGTGGTCCAGAGTGGGTGTGCCAGTTCAAATTGACAGTGCGGTATAGCCACCACACGTTTTACTGAAAAACAACCTGTTTTCTACCATTGTCCATATCCTCTCATCCCTTCCTTTCCTCTTCTCCCTCCTCTTCTCCCTCCCTCCCTCCTTCTCTCCTCCCTCTAGGTATATGTACCATGTCCTGACTAAGAACACGACGGTAACAGACAGCAACAGGAACTTGCTGGTGGAGACCATTCGCTCCATCACTGAGATACTCATCTGGGGAGACCAGAACGACAGCTCCGTCTTCGAGTAAGACTTTAACCACGACTCTATTTTATTCTACTCTTTTCTGTTCTACTCCTCTATTCCTATCTATTGTACTGTACTCTACTCTATTCCTATCTATTGTACTATACTCTACTCTATACTCTACTCTATTCCTATCTATTGTACTGTACTCTACTTTATTCTACTCTATTCCTATCTATTGTACTGTACTCTACTCTATTCCTATCTATTGTACTGTACTCTACTCTATTCCTATCTATTGTACCATACTCTATTTTATTCTACTCTATTCCTATCTATTGTACTGTACTCCACTTTCTTCTACTCTATTCCTATCTATTGTACTATACTCTACTTTATTCTACTCTATTCCTATCTATTGTACTGTACTCTACTTTATTCTACTCTATTCCTATCCAATGCACTGTACTCCACTTTCTTCTACTCTATTCCTATCTATTGTACTATACTCTACTTTATTCTACTCTATTCCTATCTATTGTACTATACTCTACTTTATTCTACTCTATTCATATCTATTGTACTGTACTCTACTTTATTCTACTCTATTCCTATCTATTGTACTATACTCTATTTTATTATACTCTATTCCTATCTATTGTACTATACTCTACTTTATTCTACTCTATATTCTATTCTATTCCTCTCTATTGTACTATACTTAATTCTACTCTACTTTATTCTACTCTATTCCTCTATTGTACCATACTCTACTTAATTCTACTCTACTTTATTCTACTTTATTCTACTCTATTGCTATCTATTGTACTGTACTCCACTTTCTTCTACTCTATTCCTATCTATTGTACTGTACTCTACTTTATTCTACTCTATTCCTATCCAATGCACTGTACTCCACTTTCTTCTACTTTATTCCTATCTATTGTACTATACTCTACTTTATTCTACTCTATATTCTATTCTATTCCTCTCTTGTACTATACTCTACTTAATTCTACTTCACTTTATCCTACTCTATATTCTATTCTATTCCTCTCTTGTACTATACTCTACTTAATTCTACTCCACTTTATCCTACTCTATATTCTACTCTATTCCTCTCTATTGTACCATATTCCACTCTACTTTATTCTACTCTATATTCTACTCTATTCCTCTCTATTGTACCATATTCTACTCTACTTTATTCTACTCTATATTCTACTCTATTCCTCTCTATTGTACGACACTCTACTTAATTCTACTCTCCTTTATTCTACTCTATTCCTCTATTGTACCATACTCTACTTAATTCTACTCTACTTTATTCTACTCTATTCCTCTATTGTACCATACTCTACTTAATTCTACTCTACTTTATTCTACTCTATTCCTCTATTGTACCATACTCTACTTTAATCTACTCTACTTTATTCTACTCTATATGCTACTCTATTCCTCTCTATTGTACCGTACTCTGCTTAATTCTACTCTACTTTATTCTACTCTGTACTCTTCTCTGTTCTCAGCTTCTTCCTGGAGAAGAATATGTTTGCGTTCTTCCTGAATATCCTTCGCCAGAAGTCCGGCCGCTACGTCTGTGTCCAGCTACTCCAGACGCTCAACATCCTGTTTGAAAATATCAGCCACGAGACGTCGCTCTGTGAGTACACACACACACACACACACACTGGCCACCTGTGGTTTAGATGCCCCAGTTAGTTTTAATCAGCCTGAATCAGATATTTCAGTTGTATAACTTTTCTCCTCATCTCTCCTCCTCTAGATTACCTGCTGTCCAACAACCACGTCAACTCCATCATCGTTCACAAGTTTGACTTTTCAGACGAGGAGATCATGGCCTATTATATCTCCTTCCTGAAGACCCTGTCACTCAAACTGAACAACCACACTGTACACTTCTTCTATAACGAGGTGAGGGGGGGGGACTGGACAACTATAACGAGGTGAGGGGGGGGGACTGGACAACTATAACGAGGTGAGGGGGGGGGACGGGGGGACTGGACAACTATAACGAGGGGGGGGGACGGGGGGACTGGACAACTATAACGAGGTGAGGGGGGGGACGGGGGGACTGGACAACTATAACGAGGTGAGGGGGGGGGACTGGACAACTACAACGAGGTGAGGGGGGGGGGGGGGGACTGGACAACTACAACGAGGTGAGGGGGGGGGGGGGGACTGGACAACTACAACGAGGTGAGGGGGGAGGGGGACTGGACAACTACAACGAGGCGAGGGGGGGGGGGGACTGGACAACTACCACGAGGTGAGGGGGGGGGGGGACTGGACAACTACCACGAGGTGAGGGGGGGAGTGACTGGACAACTACCACGGGGTGAGGGGGGGGGGGACTGGACAACTACCGTGAGGGGGGGGGGGGGACTGGACAACTACCACGAGGTGAGGGGGGGGGGGGACTGGACAACTACCACGAGGTGAGGGGGGGGGGGGGACTGGACAACTACCACGAGGTGAGGGGGGGGGGGGTCTGGACAACTACAACGAGGTGAGGGGGGGGGAGTGGACAACTACAACGAGGTGAGGGGGGGGGGGGACTGGACAACTACAACGAGGTGAGGGGGGGGGGGACTGGACAACTACAACGAGGTGAGGTGAGGGGGGGGGGGGACTGGACAACTACCACGAGGTGAGGGGGGGGGGGGGACTGGACAACTACCACGAGTTGAGGGGGGGGGGGACTGGACAACTACCACGAGGTGAGGGGGGGGGGGACTGGACAACTACCACGAGGTGAGGGGGGGGGGGGGGGTGGACAACTACCACGAGTTGAGGGGGGGGGGGGACTGGACAACTACCACGAGTTGATGTAGTGCCCTATATAGGGAGTAAGGGGCCATAATGTAGTGCCCTATATAGGGAGCAAGGGGCCATAATGTAGTGCCCTATATAGGGAGTAAGGGGCCATAATGTAGTGCCCTATATAGGGAGTAAGGGGCCATAATGTATCGCCCTATATAGGGAGTAAGGGGCTATAATGTATCGCCCTATATAGGGAGCAAGGGGCCATAATGTATCGCCCTATATAGGGAGTAAGGGGCCATAATGTAGTGCCCTATATAGGGAGTAAGGGGCCATAATGTATCGCCCTATATAGGGCGTGATGGGCCATAATGTTGTGCCCTATATAGGGCGTGGTGGGCCATAATGTAGTGCCCTATATAGGGCGTGATGGGCCATAATGTAGTGTCCGGTATAGGGAACGAGGGGCCATAATGTAGTGCCTATATAGGGCATGAGGGGCCATAATGTAGTGCCTATATAGGGCATGAGGGGCCACAATGTAGGGCCCTATATAGGGAATGAGGGGCCATAATGTAGGGCCCTATATAGGGAATGAGGGGCCATAATGTAGGGCCCTATATAGGGAATGAGGGGCCATAATGTAGGGCCCTATATAGGGAGTAAGGGGCCATAATGTAGGGCCCTATATAGGGAGCAAGGGGCCATAATGTAGGGCCCTATATAGGGAGTAAGGGGCCATAATGTATCGCCCTATATAGGGAGTAAGGGGCCATAGTGTAGTGCCCTATATAGGGAGTAAGGGGCCATAATGTATCGCCATATATAGGGCGTGATGGGCCATAATGTAGTGCCTTATATAGGGCGTGATGGCCATAATGTAGTGCCCTATATAGGGCGTGGTGGGCCATAAGGTAGTGCCCTATATAGGGAGTAAGGGGCCATAATGTAGTGCCCTGTATAGGGAACGAGGGGCCATAATGTAGTGCCCTGTATAGGGAACGAGGGGCCATAATGTAGTGCCCTATATAGGGAGTAAGGGGCCATAATGTAGTGCCCTATATAGGGAGTAAGGGGCCATAATGTATCGCCCTATATAGGGCGTGATGGGCCATAATGTAGTGCCCTATATAGGGCGCGGTGGGCCATAATGTAGTGCCCTATATAGGGCGTGATGGGCCATAATGTAGTGCCCTATATAGGGAGTAAGGGGCCATAATGTAGTGCCCTGTATGGGAACGAGGGGCCATAATGTAGTGCCCTATATAGGGAGTAAGGGGCCATAATGTGGTGCCCTATATAGGGAGTAAGGGGCCATAATGTAGTGCTCTATATAGGGAGTAAGGGGCCATAATGTAGTGCCCTATATAGGGAGTAAGGGTCCATAATGTAGTGCCCTATATAGGGAGTAAGGGGCCATAATGTAGTGCCCTATATAGGGAGTAAGGGGCCATAATGTAGTGCCCTATATAGGGAGTAAGGGGCCATAATGTAGTGCCCTATATAGGGAGTAAGGGGCCACAATGTAGTGCCCTATATAGGGAGTAAGGGGCCATAATGTAGTGCCCTATATAGGGAGTAAGGGGCCATAATGTATCGCCCTATATAGGGAGTAAGGGGCTATAATGTATCGCCCTATATAGGGAGCAAGGGGCCATAATGTATCGCCCTATATAGGGAGTAAGGGGCCATAATGTAGTGCCCTATATAGGGAGTAAGGGGCCATAATGTATCGCCCTATATAGGGCGTGATGGGCCATAATGTTGTGCCCTATATAGGGCGTGGTGGGCCATAATGTAGTGCCCTATATAGGGCGTGATGGGCCATAATGTAGTGTCCGGTATAGGGAACGAGGGGCCATAATGTAGTGCCTATATAGGGCATGAGGGGCCATAATGTAGTGCCTATATAGGGCATGAGGGGCCACAATGTAGGGCCCTATATAGGGAATGAGGGGCCATAATGTAGGGCCCTATATAGGGAACGAGGGGCCATAATGTAGGGCCCTATATAGGGAATGAGGGGCCATAATGTAGTGCCCTATATAGGGAGTAAGGGGCCATAATGTAGGGCCCTATATAGGGAGCAAGGGGCCATAATGTAGTGCCCTATATAGGGAGTAAGGGGCCATAATGTATCGCCCTATATAGGGAGTAAGGGGCCATAGTGTAGTGCCCTATATAGGGGGTAAGGGGCCATAATGTATCGCCCTATATAGGGCGTGATGGGCCATAATGTAGTGCCTTATATAGGGCGTGATGGCCATAATGTAGTGCCCTATATAGGGCGTGGTGGGCCATAAGGTAGTGCCCTATATAGGGAGTAAGGGGCCATAATGTAGTGCCCTGTATAGGGAACGAGGGGCCATAATGTAGTGCCCTGTATAGGGAACGAGGGGCCATAATGTAGTGCCCTATATAGGGAGTAAGGGGCCATAATGTAGTGCCCTATATAGGGAGTAAGGGGCCATAATGTATCGCCCTATATAGGGCGTGATGGGCCATAATGTAGTGCCCTATATAGGGCGCGGTGGGCCATAATGTAGTGCCCTATATAGGGCGTGGTGGGCCATAATGTAGTGCCCTATATAGGGAGTAAGGGGCCATAATGTAGTGCCCTGTATGGGAACGAGGGGCCATAATGTAGTGCCCTATATAGGGAGTAAGGGGCCATAATGTGGTGCCCTATATAGGGAGTAAGGGGCCATAATGTAGTGCTCTATATAGGGAGTAAGGGGCCATAATGTAGTGCCCTATATAGGGAGTAAGGGGCCATAATGTAGTGCCCTATATAGGGAGTAAGGGGCCATAATGTAGTGCCCTATATAGGGAGTAAGGGGCCATAATGTAGTGCCCTATATAGGGAGTAAGGGGCCATAATGTAGTGCCCTATATAGGGAGTAAGGGGCCATAATGTAGTGCCCTATATAGGGAGTAAGGGGCCATAATGTATCGCCCCATATAGGGCGTGATGGGCCATAATGTAGCGCCCTATATAGGGCGTGATGGACCATAATGTAGTGCCCTATATAGGGCGTGATGGGCCATAATGCAGTGCCCTATATAGGGCGTGATGGGCCATAATGTAGTGCCCTATATAGGGGGTAAGGGGCCATAATGTAGTGCCCTGTATAGGGAACGAGGGGCCATAATGTAGTGCCCTATATAGGGAGTAAGGGGCCATAATGTAGTGCCCTATATAGGGAGTAAGGGGCCATAATGTGGTGCTCTATATAGGGAGCAAGGGGCCATAATGTAGTGCCCTATATAGGGAGTAAGGGGCCATAATGTAGTGCCCTATATAGGGAGTAAGGGGCCATAATGTATCGCCCTATATAGGGAGCAAGGGGCCATAATGTAGCGCCCTATATAGGGCGTGATGGGCCATAATGTAGTGCCCTATACGGGGCGTGATGGGCCATAATGTGGCGCCCTATATAGGGCGTGATGGGCCATATTGTAGTGCCCTATATAGGGAGTAAGGGGCCATAATGTAGTGCCCTGTATAGGGAACGAGGGGTCATAATGTAGTGCCCTATATAGGGAGTAAGGGGCCATAATGTAGTGCCCTATATAGGGAGTAAGGGGCCATAATGTAGTGCTCTATAAAGGGAGTAAGAGGCCATAATGTAGTGCCCTATATAGGGAGTAAGGGGCCATAATGTAGTGCCCTATATAGGGAGTAAGGGGCCATAATGTAGTGCTCTATATAGGGAGTAAGGGGCCATAATGTAGTGCCCTATATAGGGAGTAAGGGGCCATAATGTAGTGCCCTATATAGGGAGTAAGGGGCCATAATGTAGTGCCCTATATAGGGAGTAAGGGGCCATAATGTAGTGCCCTATATAGGGAGTAAGGGGCCATAATGTATCGCCCTATATAGGGAGTAAGGGGCCATAATGTATCGCCCTATATAGGGAGTAAGGGGCCATAATGTATCGCCCTATATAGGGAGTAAGGGGCCATAATGTAGTGCACTATATACGGAGTAAGGGGCCATAATGTTGTGCCCTATATACGGAGTAAGGGGCCATAATGTATCGCCCTATATAGGGCGTGATGGGCCATAACGTAGCGCCCTATATAGGGCGCGATGGGCCATAATGTGGCGCCCTATATAGGGCGTGATGGGCCATAGTGTAGTGCCCTATATAGGGAGTAAGGGGCCATAATGTAGTGCCCTGTATAGGGAACGAGGGGCCATAATGTAGTGCCCTATATAGGGCGTGATGGGCCATAATGTAGTGCCCGGGTATAGGGAATGAGGGGCCATAATGTATCGCCCTATATAGGGAGCAAGGGGCCATAATGTAGCGCCCTATATAGGGCGTGATGGGCCATAATGTAGTGCCCTATACAGGGCGTGATGGGCCATTATGTGGTGCCCTATATAGGGCGTGATGGGCCATATTGTAGTGCCCTATATAGGGAGTAAGGGGCCATAATGTAGTGCCCTGTATAGGGAACGAGGGGTCATAATGTAGTGCCCTATATAGGGAGTAAGGGGCCATAATGTAGTGCCCTATATAGGGAGTAAGGGGCCATAATGTAGTGCTCTATAAAGGGAGTAAGAGGCCATAATGTAGTGCCCTATATAGGGAGTAAGGGGCCATAATGTAGTGCCCTATATAGGGAGTAAGGGGCCATAATGTAGTGCCCTATATAGGGAGTAAGGGGCCATAATGTAGTGCCCTATATAGGGAGTAAGGGGCCATAATGTAGTGCCCTATATAGGGAGTAAGGGGCCACAATGTAGTGCCCTATATAGGGAGTAAGGGGCCATAATGTAGTGCCCTATATAGGGAGTAAGGGGCCATAATGTAGTGCCCTATATAGGGAGTAAGGGGCCATAATGTGGTGCCCTATATAGGGAGTAAGGGGCCATAATGTAGTGCTCTATATAGGGAGTAAGGGGCCATAATGTAGTGCCCTATATAGGGAGTAAGGGTCCATAATGTAGTGCCCTATATAGGGAGTAAGGGGCCATAATGTAGTGCCCTATATAGGGAGTAAGGGGCCATAATGTAGTGCCCTATATAGGGAGTAAGGGGCCATAATGTAGTGCCCTATATAGGGAGTAAGGGGCCATAATGTAGTGCCCTATATAGGGAGTAAGGGGCCATAATGTAGCGCCCTATATAGGGAGTAAGGGGCCATAATGTATCGCCCTATATAGGGAGTAAGGGGCTATAATGTATCGCCCTATATAGGGAGCAAGGGGCCATAATGTATCGCCCTATATAGGGAGTAAGGGGCCATAATGTAGTGCCCTATATAGGGAGTAAGGGGCCATAATGTATCGCCCTATATAGGGCGTGATGGGCCATAATGTTGTGCCCTATATAGGGCGTGGTGGGCCATAATGTAGTGCCCTATATAGGGCGTGATGGGCCATAATGTAGTGTCCGGTATAGGGAACGAGGGGCCATAATGTAGTGCCTATATAGGGCATGAGGGGCCATAATGTAGTGCCTATATAGGGCATGAGGGGCCACAATGTAGGGCCCTATATAGGGAATGAGGGGCCATAATGTAGGGCCCTATATAGGGAACGAGGGGCCATAATGTAGGGCCCTATATAGGGAATGAGGGGCCATAATGTAGTGCCCTATATAGGGAGTAAGGGGCCATAATGTAGGGCCCTATATAGGGAGCAAGGGGCCATAATGTAGTGCCCTATATAGGGAGTAAGGGGCCATAATGTATCGCCCTATATAGGGAGTAAGGGGCCATAGTGTAGTGCCCTATATAGGGGGTAAGGGGCCATAATGTATCGCCCTATATAGGGCGTGATGGGACATAATGTAGTGCCTTATATAGGGCGTGATGGCCATAATGTAGTGCCCTATATAGGGCGTGGTGGGCCATAAGGTAGTGCCCTATATAGGGAGTAAGGGGCCATAATGTAGTGCCCTGTATAGGGAACGAGGGGCCATAATGTAGTGCCCTGTATAGGGAACGAGGGGCCATAATGTAGTGCCCTATATAGGGAGTAAGGGGCCATAATGTAGTGCCCTATATAGGGAGTAAGGGGCCATAATGTATCGCCCTATATAGGGCGTGATGGGCCATAATGTAGTGCCCTATATAGGGCGCGGTGGGCCATAATGTAGTGCCCTATATAGGGCGTGATGGGCCATAATGTAGTGCCCTATATAGGGAGTAAGGGGCCATAATGTAGTGCCCTGTATGGGAACGAGGGGCCATAATGTAGTGCCCTATATAGGGAGTAAGGGGCCATAATGTGGTGCCCTATATAGGGAGTAAGGGGCCATAATGTAGTGCTCTATATAGGGAGTAAGGGGCCATAATGTAGTGCCCTATATAGGGAGTAAGGGGCCATAATGTAGTGCCCTATATAGGGAGTAAGGGGCCATAATGTAGTGCCCTATATAGGGAGTAAGGGGCCATAATGTAGTGCCCTATATAGGGAGTAAGGGGCCATAATGTAGTGCCCTATATAGGGAGTAAGGGGCCATAATGTAGTGCCCTATATAGGGAGTAAGGGGCCATAATGTATCGCCCCATATAGGGCGTGATGGGCCATAATGTAGCGCCCTATATAGGGCGTGATGGGCCATAATGTAGTGCCCTATATAGGGCGTGATGGGCCATAATGCAGTGCCCTATATAGGGCGTGATGGGCCATAATGTAGTGCCCTATATAGGGGGTAAGGGGCCATAATGTAGTGCCCTGTATAGGGAACGAGGGGCCATAATGTAGTGCCCTATATAGGGAGTAAGGGGCCATAATGTAGTGCCCTATATAGGGAGTAAGGGGCCATAATGTGGTGCTCTATATAGGGAGCAAGGGGCCATAATGTAGTGCCCTATATAGGGAGTAAGGGGCCATAATATAGTGCCCTATATAGGGAGTAAGGGGCCATAATGTATCGCCCTATATAGGGAGCAAGGGGCCATAATGTAGCGCCCTATATAGGGCGTGATGGGCCATAATGTAGTGCCCTATACAGGGCGTGATGGGCCATAATGTGGCGCCCTATATAGGGCGTGATGGGCCATATTGTAGTGCCCTATATAGGGAGTAAGGGGCCATAATGTAGTGCCCTGTATAGGGAACGAGGGGTCATAATGTAGTGCCCTATATAGGGAGTAAGGGGCCATAATGTAGTGCCCTATATAGGGAGTAAGGGGCCATAATGTAGTGCTCTATAAAGGGAGTAAGAGGCCATAATGTAGTGCCCTATATAGGGAGTAAGGGGCCATAATGTAGTGCCCTATATAGGGAGTAAGGGGCCATAATGTAGTGCTCTATATAGGGAGTAAGGGGCCATAATGTAGTGCCCTATATAGGGAGTAAGGGGCCATAATGTAGTGCCCTATATAGGGAGTAAGGGGCCACAATGTAGTGCCCTATATAGGGAGTAAGGGGCCATAATGTAGTGCCCTATATAGGGAGTAAGGGGCCATAATGTATCGCCCTATATAGGGAGTAAGGGGCCATAATGTATCGCCCTATATAGGGAGTAAGGGGCCATAATGTATCGCCCTATATAGGGAGTAAGGGGCCATAATGTAGTGCACTATATACGGAGTAAGGGGCCATAATGTTGTGCCCTATATACGGAGTAAGGGGCCATAATGTATCGCCCTATATAGGGCGTGATGGGCCATAACGTAGCGCCCTATATAGGGCGCGATGGGCCATAATGTGGCGCCCTATATAGGGCGTGATGGGCCATAGTGTAGTGCCCTATATAGGGAGTAAGGGGCCATAATGTAGTGCCCTGTATAGGGAACGAGGGGCCATAATGTAGTGCCCTATATAGGGCGTGATGGGCCATAATGTAGTGCCCGGGTATAGGGAATGAGGGGCCATAATGTATCGCCCTATATAGGGAGCAAGGGGCCATAATGTAGCGCCCTATATAGGGCGTGATGGGCCATAATGTAGTGCCCTATACAGGGCGTGATGGGCCATTATGTGGTGCCCTATATAGGGCGTGATGGGCCATATTGTAGTGCCCTATATAGGGAGTAAGGGGCCATAATGTAGTGCCCTGTATAGGGAACGAGGGGTCATAATGTAGTGCCCTATATAGGGAGTAAGGGGCCATAATGTAGTGCCCTATATAGGGAGTAAGGGGCCATAATGTAGTGCTCTATAAAGGGAGTAAGAGGCCATAATGTAGTGCCCTATATAGGGAGTAAGGGGCCATAATGTAGTGCCCTATATAGGGAGTAAGGGGCCATAATGTAGTGCCCTATATAGGGAGTAAGGGGCCATAATGTAGTGCCCTATATAGGGAGTAAGGGGCCATAATGTAGTGCCCTATATAGGGAGTAAGGGGCCACAATGTAGTGCCCTATATAGGGAGTAAGGGGCCATAATGTAGTGCCCTATATAGGGAGTAAGGGGCCATAATGTATCGCCCTATATAGGGAGTAAGGGGCCATAATGTATCGCCCTATATAGGGAGTAAGGGGCCATAATGTATCGCCCTATATAGGGAGTAAGGGGCCATAATGTAGTGCCCTATATAGGGAGTAAGGGGCCATAATGTAGTGCCCTATATACGGAGTAAGGGGCTATAATGTAGTGCCCTATATAGGGAGTAAGGGGCCATAATGTAGTGCCCTATATAGGGAGTAAGGGGCCATAATGTATCGCCCTATATGGGGCGTGATGGGCCATAACGTAGCGCCCTATATAGGGCGCGATGGGCCATAATGTAGTGCCCTATATAGGGCGTGATGGGCCATAATGTAGTGCCCGGGTATAGGGAATGAGGGGCCATAATGTATCGCCCTATATAGGGAGCAAGGGGCCATAATGTAGCGCCCTATATAGGGCGTGATGGGCCATAATGTAGCGCCCTATACAGGGCGTGATGGGCCATAACGTAGCGCCCTATATAGGGCGCGATGGGCCATAATGTGGCGCCCTATATAGGGCGTGATGGGCCATAGTGTAGTGCCCTATATAGGGAGTAAGGGGCCATAATGTAGTGCCCTGTATAGGGAACGAGGGGCCATAATGTAGTGCCCTATATAGGGCGTGATGGGCCATAATGTAGTGCCCGGGTATAGGGAATGAGGGGCCAGAATGTAGTGCCCTATATAGGGTGTGATGGGCCATAATGTAGTGCCCTATATAGGGAGTAAGGGGCCATAATGTAGTGCCCGGTATAGGGAACGAGGGGCCATAATGTAGTGCCTATATAGGGCATGAGGGGCCACAATGTAGGGCCCTATATAGGGAATGAGGGGCCATAATGTAGGGCCCTATATAGGGAATGAGGGGCCATAATGTAGGGCCCTATATAGGGAACGAGGGGCCATAATGTAGGGCCCTATATAGGGAACGAGGGGCCATAATGTAGGGCCCTATATAGGGAATGAGGGGCCATAATGTAGGGCCCTATATAGGGAATGAGGGGCCATAATGTAGGGCCCTATATAGGGAATGAGGGGCCTTTTGGGACACGACCTTTGCGATTGACCTTTGTGTTTCAGCACTCGACCTTTGGCTTCTGTGTATGGGGTAAAGTTATTGGTGTACTGTCGATGGTAGCTCCTCTCTTAGCCCAATTCCCCCTCTCTCTTCCTGAAGGGTGCACTTGAGCATTGCCCGTCGTGGATTTAAAAGCATCGGATTGGCTGGAGTTTCCCTCCCATTTGGTTAAATCCACGATGGGAAGTGTGCAAGGGTACACTTTTGGGGGAGGAAGTGGATAATTGGGGCTGCAAGCCTTGGAATCTGGGCTAATACTCCTCTGTTCCCTGTGACCTCTCTAGCTGACCCATGACGTTTTACTTCTGACCCTGGCTGTGATTGGCTGGAGGTCTCAGGGAACCCCCCCCCCCCCCCACCCCCCTCCCCCCAGATGCCTCCCCCCAGCTACCTGTAGACCTGCTATAACAACCGGCCACCTAAAGCTTGCTAAACGAACACTAGGTTTCATAGTATTAAGTCACTACAGTATGTTGAAATAGGCTGGGAAAATGCTTCTAACTTTCCCCCCCAAAAAATAACAGGATTCCAGGTTTCCTACTTATTCCATCCTGATTCCAGCTATCTGTAGTTCTGGGAGTCTACCTGCTACTAGAATTAGAAGCAGGGTTGCCCTATAACTAACTACAGCACGTTGGTAAGGGCCTAGTCCCCTAGGAGGTAGGGGGGTAAGGGCCTAGTCCCCTAGGAGGTAACGGGTGAGGGCCTAGTCCCCTAGGAGGTAACGGGTGAGGGCCTAGTCCCCTAGGAGGTAGGGGGTAAGGGCCTAGTCCCCTAGGAGGTAACGGGTAAGGGCCTAGTCCCCTAGGATGTAACGCTTAAGGGCCTAGTCCCCTAGGAGGTAGGGGTTAAGGGCCTAGTTCCCTTGGTAGTAGGGGTTAAGGGCCTAGTCCCCTTGGTAGTAGGGGTTAAGGGCCTAGTCCCCGAGGGGGTAAGGGGCTAGGGGTCTCTGGTAGTGTGGTCTCTCTGTGCCCAACAGTGGTGCTGTGCTGAGCTCACTGGCGCCCCCTCTCTGTCTCCCAACACACAGCACACTAATGATTTTGCCCTGTACACCGAGGCCATTAAGTTCTTCAACCACCCAGAGAGCATGGTCCGTATCGCAGTCAGAACCATCACACTGAACGTCTACAAGGGTGAGTCTCACTCACACACACACACACACACACACACACACACACACACACGCTACTAGGGGCTGAAACCTCTGCATTGGCCAGCTGCTATTCCTCTTCTGGGTGCTCGGGGGGCTCTGGGTGCTCGGGGGGCTCTGGGTGCTCGGGGGCCCTGGGTGCTCGGGGGGCTCTGGGTGCTCGGGGGGCTCTGGGTGCTCGGGGGGCCCTTGGTGCTCGGGGGGCTCTTGGTGCTCGGGGGGGCTCTTGGTGCTCGGGGGGCCCTGGGTGCTCGGGGGGCTCTTGGTGCTCATGGTGCTCGGGGGCTCTGGGTGCTCGGGGGGCCCTTGGTGCTCGGGGGGCCCTTGGTGCTCGGGGGGCCCTTGGTGCTCGGGGCCCTTGGTGCTCGGGGCCCTTGGTGCTCGGGGCCCTTGGTGCTCGGGGCCCTTGGTGCTCGGGGCCCTGGGTGCTCGGGGCCCTGGGTGCTCGGGGCCCTGGGTGCTCGGGGCCCTGGGTGCTCGGGGCCCTGGGTGCTCGGGGCCCTGGGTGCTCGGCTTGACATGGCTGACCAAGGTGTCTGAGCAGCTCTGCCTTGCTGATGTACTACTCAACATGTACTCCAGACTGTTATACCTGTCTGTCTGTCTGTCTGGGTGTATTTAACAACGTGTTAGTCAGCTGTGTGGCTGTGTGGGTCGTGTGGGTCGTGTGGCTGTGTGGGTCGTGTGGCTGTGTGGGTCGTGTGGCTGTGTGGGTCGTGTAGCTGTTTAGTTCTGTTAGACACTACACAGCTACCTGACTACCCAGGAGTCTGTTAGACACTACACAGCTACCTGACTACCCAGGAGCCCTGCTGTTTAGACACTACACAGCTACCTGACTACCCAGGAGCCCTGCTGTTTAGTTCTGTTAGACACTACACAGCTACCTGACTACCGTTAACCTTGTGTATGCTCTCTCCCTCCCCTCCCCTCCCTCTCTCACCATCCCCCTCTCCCTTCCCTCCCTCTTGTCCTCTATTTCTCCCTCCTCTTCCTCCTCTCTCTCTCCCTACTCTCTCTCCCCCCTCCTCTCTCTCCTCTCTCTCCTCCTCTCCTCTTCCTCCTCCTCTCCCCCCTCCTCTCTCTCCTCTTCCTCCTCTCCTCTTCCTCCTCTCTCCCCCTCCTCTCTCCCCCTCTCTCTCCTCTTCCTCCTCTCCTCTTCCTCCTCTCTCCCCCTCCTCTCTCCCCTCTCTCTCCTCTTCCTCCTCTCACCCCATCTCTTCCTCTTCTCTCCTCGCTCTTTCTGTTTTCTCCTCTCCCCATCTCCTCCTCTCCTCTTCCTCCTCTCTCCCATCTCCTCCTCTCCTCTTCCTCCTCTCTCCCATCTCCTCCTCTCCCCATCTATTCCTCTTCTCTCCTCGCTCTTTCTGTTTTCTCTCCATCTCCTCATCTCCTCCTCTCCCATTCTCCTCTTCTCTCCCATCTCCTCTTCTCTCCCCATCTCCTCTTCTCTCCCCATCTCCTCTTCTCTCCCATCTCCTCTTCTCTCCTCTTCTCCTCTTCCTCCTCTCCCCAACTCCTCCACTCCTCCACTCCTCCACTCCTCCTCTCCTCTTCCTCCTCTTCCTCATCTCCTCCTCTCCCCATCTCCTCCTCTTCCTCCTCTCTCCCCATCTCCTCTCTCTCCCCATCTCCTCTTCTCTCCTCTTCCTCCTCTTCCTCCTCTTCCTCCACTCCTCCTCTCCTCTTCCTCCTCTCCCCATCTCCTCCTCCTCCTCTTCCTCCTCTCACTCTTACCTCCCGTGGGCCTAACTCCAGTCTCATGTAAGTCTAATTAATAAATGCACCTCACTGAATGTGTGTGTGTGTGTGTGTGTGTGTGTGTGTGTGTGTGTGTGTGTGTGTGTGTATATATAGTAATCATTAATGTTATTAATTATATTATTGACTTGGGCTTATCATTTAAATGTGTAAACTGACCTGCATGCTTTTGTTGGTTTCTGTGTAATTCAAACCCATCGTTTCAAGTCAACTGTTATAATACTGATATACAGTTATAATACACATTTTCTAAGAGGTGAAACAGTCCTGAATGGTTTTGAACACCGGGCCTCTGAACAACTCCGTTCACGACGATGAGTATTCAGAATGTTACGATGAAGCATGTCTTCTTCGTAAGGACTGGAGTTTGGAGGACTGGAGTTTGGCCTACCGTGATGACACATTGTCAGAAACCAGAGTTGGTAGTCCTCCATATCAGTCTCAGAGTAGAGTAGAGTCCTCCATATCAGTCTCTTTAGAGTAGAGTCCTCCATATCAGTCTCTTTAGAGTAGAGTCCTCCACATCAGTCTCTTTAGAGTAGAGTCCTCCATATCAGACTCAGAGTAGAGTAGAGTCCTCCATATCAGTCTCATTTTAGAGTAGAGTCCTCCATATCAGTCTCATTTTAGAGTAGAGTCCTCCATATCAGTCTCATTTTAGAGTAGAGTCCTCCATATAAGTCTCATTTTAGAGTAGAGTCCTCCATATCAGTCTCTTTTAGAGTAGAGTCCTCCATTATCAGTCTCTTTTAGAGTAGAGTCCTCCATATCAGTCTCTTTTTAGAGTAGAGTCCTCCATATCAGTCTCTTTTTAGAGTAGAGTCCTCCATTTCAGTCTCAGAGTAGTCCTGCAATATCAGTCTCATTTTAGAGTAGAGTCCTGCATATCGGTCTCTGAGTAGAGTCCTGCATATCGGTCTCTGAGTAGAGTCCTCCATATCGGTCTCTGAGTAGAGTCCTCCATATCGGTCTCTGAGTAGAGTCCTCCATATCGGTCTCTGAGTAGAGTCCTCCATATCGGTCTCTGAGTAGAGTCCTCCATATCGGTCTCTGAGAAGAGTCCTCCATATCGGTCTCTGAGTAGAGTCCTCCATATCGGTCTCTGAGTAGAGTCCTCCATATCGGTCTCTGAGTAGAGTCCTCGAGTCCTCCATATCGGTCTCTGAGTAGAGTCCTCCATATCGGTCTCTGAGTAGAGTCCTCCATATCGGTCTTGAGTAGAGTCCTCCCATATCGGTCTCTGAGTAGAGTCCTCCATATCGGTCTCTGAGTAGAGTCCTCCATACGGTCTCTGAGTAGAGTCCTCCATATCGGTCTCTGAGTAGAGTCCTCCATATCGGTCTCTGAGTAGAGTCCTCCATATCGGTCTCTGAGTAGAGTCCTCCATATCGGTCTCTGAGTAGAGTCCTCCATATCGGTCTCTGAGTAGAGTCCTCCATATCGGTCTCTGAGTAGAGTCCTCCATATCGGTCTCTGAGTAGAGTCCTCCATATCGGTCTCATTTTAGAGTAGAGTCCTCCATATCGGTCTCATTTTAGAGTAGAGTCCTCCATATCGGTCTCATTTTAGAGTAGAGTCCTCCATATCGGTCCTCATTTTAGAGTAGAGTCCTCCATACGGTCTCATTTTAGAGTAGAGTCCTGTCCTCCATATCGGTCTCATTTTAGAGTAGAGTCCTCCATATCGGTCTCATTTTAGAGTAGAGTCCTCCATATCGGTCTCATTTTAGAGTAGAGTCCTCCATATCGGTCTCATTTTAGAGTAGAGTCCTCCATATCGGTCTCATTTTAGAGTAGAGTCCTCCATATCAGTCTCATTTTAGAGTAGAGTCCTCCATATCAGTCTCATTTTAGAGTAGAGTCCTCCATATCAGTCTCATTTTAGAGTAGAGTCCTCCATATCAGTCTCATTTTAGAGTAGAGTCCTCCATATCAGTCTCTTTAGAGTAGAGTCCTCCACATCAGTCTCTTTAGAGTAGAGTCCTCCACATCGGTCTCTTTAGAGTAGAGTCCTCCATATCGGTCTCTGAGTAGAGTCCTCCATATCGGTCTCTGAGTAGAGTCCTCCACATCAGTCTCAGAGTAGAGTCTTTGTCTACTACCAGTCTCAGAGTAGAGTCCTCCTGGAGAGAACAGCTTTATTCTCTATATAGTTATACCTCATATCCAATCTCTGTAAATGTCTGGTCCTGTATTCCTCTGACCCCCCCCCCCCCCCCCGTCTCCCCATCTATCTGTGTAACCACGGTAACATCCCTTGACCTCTCACCCCTCTAGTGGACAACCAGCACATGCTGCACTACATTCGAGACAAGACGGCGGTCCCTTACTTCAGTAACCTGGTCTGGTTCATCGGCTCCCACGTCATAGAGCTGGACAAGTGTGTTCAGACGGACCAAGAGTGAGCACACACACACACACACACACACACACACACACACGGCAGCAACGTCATCAAACTGGACCAAATGTGTTCAGACAGTCATTTTTCTTCTACGTTCTGTTATCATTTAGCTTCCTATACATTTCTATAGAACGTGCTGGAAAAGTGAGTAAGAGACTGTCTGTATGTCGGCCTATGGGGATGAGTGGATCTTTCCTTAAGCTGACCTTCAGATGGGTCATTCCTCACTGTGTCCACTAGGTGTCTATCTAGTCTTCAGATGGGTCATTCTCCCCTGTGTCCACTAGGGGTCTCTGTCTAATCTTCAGATGGGTCATTCCTCACTGTGTCCACTAGGGGTCTCTATCTAATCTTCAGATGGGTCATTCTCCCCTGTGTCCACTAGGGGTCTCTATCTAGTCTTCAGATGGGTCATTCTCCCCTGTGTCCACTAGTCTTCAGATGGGTCATTCTCCCCTGTGTCCACTAGGGGTCTCTATCTAGTCTTCAGATGGGTCATTCTCCCCTGTGTCCACTAGGGGTCTCTATCTAGTCTTCAGATGGGTCATTCTCCCCTGTGTCCACTAGTCTTCAGATGGGTCATTCTCCCCTGTGTCCACTAGGGGTCTCTATCTAACCTTCAGATGGGTCATTCTCCCCTGTGTCCACTAGGGGTCTCTATCTAACCTTCAGATGGGTCATTCTCCCCTCTGTCCACTAGGTGTCTCTATCTAGTCTTCAGATGGGTCATTCCTCACTGTGTCCACTAGGTGTCTCTATCTAACCTTCAGATGGGTCATTCTCCCCTGTGTCCACTAGGGGCTCTATCTAACCTTCAGATGGGTCATTCTCCCCTGTGTCCACTAGGGGTCTCTATCTAACCTTCAGATGGGTCATTCTCCCCTGTGTCCACTAGGGGTCTCTATCTAGTCTTCAGATCGGTCATTCTCCCCTCTGTCCACTAGTGGTCTCTATCTAGTCTTCAGATGGGTCATTCTCCCCTGTGTCCACTAGGGGTCTCTATCTAGTCTTCAGATGGGTCATTCTCCCCTTTGTCCACTAGGTGTCAGTGTTGTATCAGTTTAGACTTTCTACCTGTCAGAGTTATCTGATTAAGATATTGTCCTCTTGGGAAGGTTGTGTTTGCACTGCAGGCTTGGGTATACATTCAGATACATGTTGTGAAACACAAAACCATAACAGTTACAGACTAGATCATTACACACTTATGTACATACCACCTCTCTCTCTCTGTCTCTCTCCTCTGTCTCTCTCTCCTCTGTCTCTCTCCCTCTCCCCTCTCCAGGCATCGTAACCGGGGGAAGCTGAGTGACTTGGTAGCAGAGCATCTCGACCATCTCCACTACCTGAACGATATCCTGACTATCAACTGTGAGTTCCTGAACGATGTCCTGACAGACCACCTGCTCAACCGTCTGTTCCTGCCTCTCTACGTCTTCTCTCTGGTCTGCCCTGAACAGGTAGGTGGTGGGGTGTGTGTGTACTGTGTAACAAATACTAATGTGTATCTGACATATTGTCTGTCTGTGTTTCAGTCTGAAGATCGTAAGATCAACCCTCAGGTGTCCCTTAACCTACTGTCACAGGTATGTACGTACACACACAATCTCACCACATCACACCGCTTCACACCTCATCACACCACACCACACCTCATCACACCACACCTCATCACACCACACCTCATCACACCACACCTCTTCACACCACACCTCATCACAGCTCACCTCATCAAACCTCACCTCATCAAACCTCACCTCATCACACCTCACCTCATCACGCCGCTTCACACCTCTTCACATCACACCTCACCTCATCAAACCTCATCACATCACACCACGCCTCATCACACCACGCCTCATCACAACCACGCCTCATCACACCACACCTCATCACACCACACCACACCTCATCACACCACACCTCATCACATCACACCTCATCACACCTCATCACACCTCACCTCATCACACCTCATCACACCACACCTCATCACACCTCACCTCATCAAACCTCACCTCATCACACCTCACCTCATCACACCTCATCACACCATACCTCACCACACCTCATCACACCATACCTCACCACACCTCATCACACCATACCTCACTTCACATCACACCTCACCACTTCACACCTCATCACACCACACCTCACCACACCATACCTCACCACACCTCATCACACCATACCTCATCACACCGCTTCACATCACACCTCACCTTTTCACACCTCTTCACATCACACCTCATCACACTACACCCCATCACATCACACCTCATCACACCTCATTACATCACACCCTCATCCACACCACAACTCATCACACCACACCTCATCAAACCTCACCTCATCACACCACACCTCATCACACCTCACCTCATCACAGCTCACCTCATCACATCACGCCGCTTCACACCTCTTCACATCACACCTCACCTCATCAAACCTCACCTCATCACACCACACCTCATCACACCTCACCTCATCACACCTCACCTCATCACACCTCACCTCATCACACCACACCTCATCAAACCTCACCTCATCACACCTCACCTCATCACACCTCATCACACCTCACCTCATCTCACCTCATCACATCACACCACACCTCACCACAACTCAACACACACCATACCTCATCACACCATACCTCACCACACCTCATCACACCTCATCACACCACACCTCATCACACCACACTCATCACACCACACCTCATCACACCACACCTCATCACACCCTCACCTCACCACACACCTTCATCACACCTCATCACAACTCACCTCATCACACCACACCTCATCACACCACACCTCATCACACCACACCTCATCACACCTCACCTCATCAAACCTCACCTCATCACACCTCATCACACCACACCTCACCACACCTCATCACACCATACCTCACCACACCTCATCACACCTCATCACACCATACCTCACTTCACTTCACACCTCATCACACCACACCTCACCACACCATACCTCACCACACCTCATCACACCATACCTCATCACACCGCTTCACATCACACCTCACCTTTTCACACCTCTTCACATCACACCTCATCACACTACACCCCCATCACATCACACCTCATCACACCTCTTCACACCTCACCTCTTCACACCTCTTCTCATCACACTACACCCATCACACCTCATCACACTACACCTCATCACACTACACCTCATTACATCACACCTCATTACATCACACCTCATTACATCACACCTCATTACATCACACCTCATACATCACCACCTCATCACACCACACCACAACTCATCACACCACACCTCATCACACCACACCTCATCACACCTCACCTCATCACAGCTCACCTCATCACATCACGCCGCTTCACACCTCTTCACATCACACCTCACCTCATCAAACCTCACCTCATCAACCTCACCTCATCACACCTCACCTCATCACACCTCACCTCATCACACCTCACCTCATCACACCTCACCTCATCACACCTCACCTCATCACACCTCACCTCATCACACCTCACCTCATCACACCACACCTCATCACACCTCACCTCATCACACCTCATCACACCATACCTCAACACACCTTATCACACCATACCTCACTTCTCATCACACCTCACCTCTTCACACCATACCTCACCACACCTCACCACACCATACCTCACCACACCTCATCACACCATACCTCATCACACCGCTTCACATCACACCTCACCTTTTCACACTATATCACATCACACTTCATCACACCTCTTCACACCTCACCTCTTCTCATCACACTACACCCATCACATCACACCTCATCACACGACACCTCATCACACCTTACCCATTCACATCACACCTCATCACACCTCACCCATTCACATCACACCTCATCACACTACACCTCATTACATCACACCTCACCACATCACACCTCACCTCTTCACATCACACCTCATCACATCACACCACACCTCATCTCACCTAATCACACCGCTTCACACCTCATCACACCTCTTCACATCACACCACACCTCATCACACCTCACTACACCTCATCACACCTAATCACACCTCATCACACCACATCACACCACTTCACACCTCACCTCTTCACACCTCACCACACTACACCTCATCACACTACACCTCATCACATCACACCTCATCACACCTCACCCATTTACATTACACCTCATCACACTACACCTCATCACATCACACCTCATCACATCACACCTCATCACATCCCATCACACCTCACCACATCACACCTCACCACATCACACCTCACCTCATCACACCTCACCTCATCACACTACACCTCATCACACTACACCTCATCACACCGCATCACACTACACCTCATCACATCACACCACTTCACACTACACCTCACCACATCACACTACACCTCATCACACTACACCTCATCACATCACACCGCTTCACACTACACCTCACCACATCACACTACACCTCATCACACTACACCTCATCACACCGCTTCACATCACAACTCATCACATTACACCTCATCACACCACATCACACCTCACCACATCAAACCTCACCTCATCACACCTCTTCTCATCACATCTCACCTCATCAAACCTCACCTCACCTCATCACACCTCACCTCATAACACCTCACCTCATCAAACCTCATCACACCACACTCATCACACCATACCTCACCACACCTCATCACACCATACCTCACCACACCTCATCACACCATACCTCACTTCACATCACACCTCACCTCATCACACCTCATCACACCATACCTCATCACACCTAATCACACCATACCTCATCACACGTCTTCACATCACACCTCACCTTTTCACCACCTCTTCACACCTCACCCATTCACATCACACCTCATCACACCAGACCTCATCTCACCTCATCACACCTCATCACACCTCACCACATCACACCTCATCACACTACACCTCATCACATCACACCGCTTCACACTACACCTCACCACATCACACTACACCTCATCACACTACACCTCATCACATAACACCACTTCACACTACACCTCACCACACTACACGGCTTCACATCACACCTCATCATACCGCTTCACATCACACCTCATCACACCACACCTCATCACACCACATCACACCTCACCACATCACACCTCACCTCATCACATCACACCACATCACACCTCACCTCATCACACCGCTTCACATCACACCGCTTCACATCACACCGCTTCACATCACACCGCTTCACATCACACCTCATCACACTACACCTCATCACACCTCACCACATCACACCTCACCTCACCACACCTCATCACATCACACCTTATCACACTACACCTCATTACATCACACCTCTTCACATCACACCTCATCTCACCTCACCACATCACACCTCACCTCATCACATCACACCTCATCACACTACACCTCATCACATCACACCGCTTCACACTACACCACACCACATCACACTACACCTCATCACATCACACTGCTTCACATCACACCTCACTCATCACACTACACCTCATCACACCTCACCACATCACACCTCATCACACTACACCTCATTACATCACACCTCTTCACATCACACCTCATCTCACCTCATCACACCACATCACACCTCACCACATCACACCTCACCTCATCACACTACACCTCATCACATCACACCTCATTACATCACACCACATCACACCACACCTCATTACATCACACCTCTTCACATCACACCTCATCTCTTCAAATCACACTACACCTCATCACATCACACCTCATCACATCACACCGCTTCACATCACACCTCATCACACTACACCTCATCACATCACACCGCTTCACATCACACCTCATCACACTACACCTCACCACATCACACCTCATCACACCACACCACACCTCTTCACATCACACCTCATCTCTTCACATCATACCTAATCACACCTCATCACACCTCACCACACCACATCACACCTCACCACATCACACCTCACCACATCACACCTCATCACACCTCACCCATTCACATCACACCTCATCACACCACACCTCCCCTCATCACACCTCATCACACCTCACCTCACCTCACCTCACCGTAGGGATGGACGATCAATGATAAAACTGCATATGAACGTTGTTATTTTTGTTGGGTTTGTCTCAAGGTGTTTCTCATCATCCACTACCAGCCGCTGGTCAACTCTCTGGCTGAAGTCATCTTCAACGGAGACCTGTCTGTCTTCACACAGCACAAAAACACAGTGAGTACACACACACACACAGACACACACAGACACACACACACACATACAGTGACCTTCGGAAAGTATTCAGACCCCTCAACTTTGTCCAGGTTTTGTTTTGTTACAGCATAATGACATCACAATACCCCATAATGACATCACAATACCCCATAATGACATCACAATACCCCATAATGACATCACAATATCCTCATCAATCTACACACAATACCCTCGTCAATCTACACACACTGCCCTCATCAATCTACACACAATACCTCATCAACCTACACACAATACCTCATCAACCTACACACAATACCTCATCAACCTACACACAATACCTCATCAACCTACACACAATACCTCATCAATCTACACACAATACCTCATCAACCTACACACCATACCTCATCAATCTACACACAATACCTCATCAATCTACACACAATACCTCATCAATCTACACACAGTACCTCATCAATCTACACACAGTACCTCATCAATCTACACACAATACCCCATAATGACATCACCGTACCCTCATCACAGTACCCCATCAATCTACACACAACACCCCATAATGACATCACAATACCCCATAATGACATCACAGTACCTCATCAATCTACAGACAATACCCCATAATGACATCACAATACCCCATAATGACATCACAATACCCTCATCAATCTACACACAGTACCCCATAATGACATCACAGTACCCCATGACATCACAATACCCCGTAATGACATCACAATACCCCGTAATGACATCACAATACCCCGTAATGACATCACAATACCCCGTAATGACATCACAATACCCCATAATGACATCACAATACCTCATAATGACAAAGCTAAAACAGAAATATCACAGTTCCATCAGTATTCAGACCCTTCACTCAGTACTTTGTTGAAGCACCTTTGGCAGCGATTACAGCCTCCATATAAGCTGGAGTTAACAACTGATTGACTTTGGTGATTACACCTTAACAGCTGGTGATTCCAGTAACAGGAAGTGGTTGTGACAGAGATGGCCCTTATACATCCTGGCCGCGGGTTCAAATTTTTTTTTGTACCTTTATTTAACTAGGCAAGTCAGTTAAGAACAAATTCTTATTTTCAACGACGGCCTGGGAACAGTGGGTTAAATGACTGTTCAGGGGCAGAACGACAGATTTGTACCTTGTCAGCTTGGGGGGTTGAACTTGCAACCTTCCGGTTACTAGTCCAACGCTCTAACCACTAGGCTACGCTAAGATAACGCCCGCTGCAGATAGAGACAGGATGAACCCAGAGTAGCTTATGGTATGGTGTGTGTGTGTCCCCAATCTACAAGGGAGAGGTGGAACAAGGCATTCTGGGGATTATCTATCTAAACTGTGTGTTGTCTGTAACGGCTCTCAGCTTAACAGTCAGTCAAGACTTGCGCTGACGGTTTCATTATTACAATAATTAATTTGTGTGTGTGTGTGTGTGTGTGTGTGTGTGTGTGTGTGTGTGTGTGTGTGTGTGTGTGCTCTGTGTGTGTGTGTGCTCTGTGTGTGTGTGCTCTGTGTGTGTGTGTGTGTGTGTGTGCTCTGTGTGTGTGTGTGTTCTGTGTGTGTGTGCTCTGTGTGTGTGTGCTCTGTGTGTGTGTGCTCTGTGTGTGTGTGCTCTGTGTGTGTGTGCTCTGTGTGTGTGTGTGTTCTCTCTGTGTGTGTGTTCTCTGTGTGTGTGTGTTTCTCTCTGTGTGTGTGTGTGTGTTCTCTCTGTGTGTGTGTGTGTGTGTGTGTGTGCCCTCATCAATCACAATACCCCATTATAACAAAGCAACCCCCCCTCATCAATCACAATACCCCATTATAACAAAGCAACCCCCCCTCATCAATCACAATACCCCATTATAACAAAGCAACCTCCCCCCTCCATAAATTAATTAATGAATTCGTACACTTCCTTATGGGATGGAAAGTAGGCCGTTGCTGTGCAGAGGATTTAAATAAAGGGGAGGATTTCTTCCAGCCTGGCCTGCACCCTCATACATTAATTCATACACTTCCTTAAAGGGGAGGATTTCTTCCAGCCTGGCCTGCACCCTCATACATTAATGAATTAATTCATACACTTCCTTAAAGGGGAGGATTTCTTCCAGCCTGGCCTGCACCCTCATAAATTAATGAATTAATTCATACACTTCCTTAAAGGGGAGGATTTCTTCCAGCCTGGCCTGCACCCTCATACATTAATTAATTAATTCATACACTTCCTTAAAGGGGAGGATTTCTTCCAGCCTGGCCTGCACCCTCATACATTAATTCATACACTTCCTTAAAGGGGAGGATTTCTTCCAGCCTGGCCTGCACCCTCATAAATTAATGAATTAATTCATACACTTCCTTAAAGGGGAGGATTTCTTCCAGCCTGGCCTGCACCCTCATACATTAATTCATACACTTCCTTAAAGGGGAGGATTTCTTCCAGCCTGGCCTGCACCCTCATACATTAATTCATACACTTCCTTAAAGGGGAGGGTTTCTTCCAGCCTGGCCTGCACCCTCATACATTAATTCATACACTTCCTTAAAGGGGAGGATTTCTTCCAGCCTGGCCTGCACCCTCATACATTAATTCATGCACTTCCTTAAAGGGGAGGATTTCTTCCAGCTGAAAACATGTCGTTGTTCATGTAAAATTATATCTAGAGGAGATAAGGAGATTTGTATTACAGACACACCCCGCCCCTCCTCCAAAACACCCAAGGACCTGTTTACTATAAATAAACCTAGCTTAACAGGCCT
>NW_022261983.1:18412143-18437143 GCF_002021735.2 Oncorhynchus kisutch
TAAAGGTAGGCCCTACTCTGTCTGGGGTGGAAAGGTAGGTCCTACTCTGTCTGGGGTGGAAAGGTAGGGGGGTGGAAAGGTAGACCTACTCTGTCTGGGGTGGAAAGGTAGGCCCTACTCTGTCTGGGGTGGAAAGGTAGGCCCTACTCTGTCTGGGGTGGAAAGGTAGGCCCTACTCTGTCTGGGGTGGAAAGGTAGACCTACTCTGTCTGGGGTGGAAAGGTAGGGGGGTGGAAAGGTAAGCCCTACTCTGTCTGGGGTGGAAAGGTAGGCCCTACTCTGTCTGGGGTGGAAAGGTAGGCCCTACTCTGTCTGGGGTGGAAAGGTAGGCCCTACTCTGTCTGGGGTGGAAAGGTAGGGGGGTGGAAAGGTAGACCTACTCTGTCTGGGGTGGAAAGGTAGGGGGGGTGGAAAGGTAGACCTACTCTGTCTGGGGTGGAAAGGTAGGTCCTACTCTGTCTGGGGTGGAAAGGTAGGCCCTACTCTGTCTGGGGTGGAAAGGTAGGGGGGGTAAAAGGTAGACCTACTCTGTCCTGGGGTGGAAAGGTAGGGGGGTGGAAAGGTAGACCTACTCTGTCTGGGGTGGAAAGGTAGGTCCTACTCTTGTCTGGGGTGGAAAGGTAGGTTGTTCTCTCTCTGGGGTGGAAAGGTAGGTCCTACTCTGTCTGGGGTGGAAAGGTAGGCCCTACTCTGTCTGGGGTGGAAAGGTAGGCCCTACTCTGTCTGGGGTGGAAAGGTAGGCCCTACTCTGTCTGGGGTGGAAAGGTAGGGGGGGTGGAAAGGTAGACCTACTCTGTCTGGGGTGGAAAGGTAGGGGGGGTGGAAAGGTAGACCTACTCTGTCTGGGGTGGAAAGGTAGGTCCTACTCTGTCTGGGGTGGAAAGGTAGGCCCTACTCTGTCTGGGGTGGAAAGGTAGGGGGGGGTGGAAAGGTAGACCCTACTCTGTCTGGGGTGGAAAGGTAGGGGGGGTGGAAAGGTAGACCTACTCTGTCTGGGGTGGAAAGGTAGGTCCTACTCTGTCTAGGGTGGAAAGGTAGGTTGTTCTCTCTCTGGGGTGGAAAGGTAGGTCCTACTCTGTCTGGGGTGGAAAGGTAGGTTGTTCTCTCTCTGGGGTGGGAAGAGTAGGTCCTACTCTGTCTGGGGTGGAAAGGTAGGGGGTTTGAAGGTAGACCTACTCTGTCCTGGGTGGAAAGGTAGACCTACTCTGTCTGGGTGGAAAGGCCTATCTTTTGATAGTACATAGCTCAGATTCCTAATGACGTCTTACATGTAACTATTTGCAAACAAGGACGGCCTTGTTTTCTGTGTGTGGTGTGCGTTTGCGTGCATGTGTGTGTTTGCGTTTGTGGTGTGTGTGTGTGTGTGTGTGTGTGTGTGTGTGTGTGTGTGAAGCCCATACATTCTCTTATGGTCATAAGTATGGAAGAGGAAGACAAATCAGTTTCACATCTCTGTTGGTTGACTGGTCTTCACTGGAAGGAGCTCCTGCTGGTTCAGTGGAACCATCAACTAATCCACTGCTCATCAATCCACTGTCAACTGACGCAACTCCAGTTCCTTATATAATCTCTGTCCTGCTCAAAATACACTATTTCGTTTTCTTTGGAAGTTTGTTTTCTGTGTGAATAATTATCCCTGTCTCTCTCTCTCTCCCTGTCTCTCTCTCTGTCTCTCTCCTGTCTCTCTCTCTCTCCCTGTCTCTCTCTCTCTCCCTGTCTCTCTCTCTCTCTGTGTCTCTCTCTCCGTCTCTCTCTCTCTCCGTGTCTCTCTCTCTCTCTGTGTCTCTCTCTCTCTCTCTCCCTCCCTGTCTCTCTCCTGTCTCTCTCTCTCTCCCTCTCTCCCTCTCTCTCTCCCTGTCTCTCTCTCTCTCCCTGTCTCTCTCTCTCTCTCTGTGTCTCTCTCTCCGTCTCTCTCTCTCTCCGTGTCTCTCTCTCTCTCTGTGTCTCTCTCTCTCTCTGTGTCTCTCTCTCTCTCCTGTCTCTCCCTGTCGCTCTCTCTCTCCCTGTCTCTCTCTCTCTCCCTCTCTCTCCCTGTGTCTCTCTCTCCCTCTCTCTCCCTGTGTCTCTCTCTCCTCTCTCTCCCTGTTCTCTCCTCCCTCTCTCTCCCTGTGTCTCTCTCTCCCTCTCTCTCCCTGTTCTCTTCTCTCTCCCTCTCTCTCCCTGTGTCTCTCTCTCCCTCTCCCCTGTGTCCTCTCCCCTCTCTCTCCCTGTGTCTCTCTCTCTCCCTGTCTCCCTCTCTCTCCCTGTCTCTCTCTCTCTCCCTGTCTCTCTCTCTCTCCCTGTCTCTCTCTCTCTCTCCCTGTCTCTCTCTCTCTCCCTGTCTCTCTCCTCTCCGTCTCTCTCTCTCTCCCTGTCTCTCTCTCTCTCTCTCCCTGTCTCCTCTCTCTCCCTGTCTCTCTCTCTCCTGTCTTCTCTCTCTCTCCCTTCTCTCTCTCTCCCCTCTCCCTGTCTCTCTCCCTGTCTCTCTCTCTCCTCTCTCTCTCTCTCTCTCTCCCTGTCTCTCTCTCTCTCCCTGTCTCTCTCTCTCTCCCTCTCCCTGTCTCTCTCCCTGTCTCTCTCCCTGTCTCTCTCTCTGTCTCTCTCCTGTCTCTCTCTCTCTCCCTGTCTCTCTCTCTCTCCCTGTCTCTCTCTCTCTCTCTCTCTCTCCCTCCCTGTCTCTCTCCTGTCTCTCTCTCTCTCCCTCTCTCCCTGTCTCTCTCCCTGTCTCTCTCCCTGTCTCTCTCTCTCTCTCTGTCTCTCTCTCTCTCCCTGTCTCTCTCTCTCTCCCTGTCTCTCTCTCTCTCTGTGTCTCTCTCTCCGTGTCTCTCTCTCTCTCTGTGTCTCTCTCTCTCTCCTGTCTCTCCCTGTCGCTCTCTCTCTCCCTGTCTCTCTCTCTCTCCCTCTCTCTCCCTGTGTCTCTCTCTCCCTCTCTCTCCCTGTGTCTCTCTCTCCCTCTCTCTCCCTGTGTCTCTCTCTCCCTCTCTCTCCCTGTCCTCTCTCCCTCTCTCTCCCTTGTCTCTCTCTCCCTCTCTCTCCCTGTTCTTCTCTCCTCTCCCTGTCTCTCTCTCTCTCCCTGTTCTCTCTCTCTCTCCCTGTCTTCTCCTCTCTCTCTCTCCCTGTTCTCTCTCTCTCTCTCCCTGTCTCTCTCTCTCTCTCCCTGTTCTCTCTCTCTCTCCTCTCCTGCTCTCTCTCTCTTCTCCTGTCTCTCTCTCTCTCTCTCTCTCCCTGTCTCTCTCTCTCTCTCTCCCTGTCTCTCTCTCTCTCTCTCCCTGTCTCTCTCTCTCTCTCCCTGTCTCTCTCTCTCTCTCTCCCTGTCTCTCTCTCTCTCTCTCCCTGTCTCTCTCCTCTCTCTCTCCCTGTCTCTCTCTCTCTCCCTGTCTCTCTCTCTCCCTGTCTCTCTCTCTCTCCCTGTCTCTCTCTCTCTCTCTCTCTCTCTCTCTCTCTCTCTCTCTCTCTCTCTCTCTCCCTGTCTCTCTCTCTCTCCCTGTCTCTCTCTCTCTCCCTGTCTCTCTCTCTCTCCCTGTCTCTCTCTCTCTCCTGTCTCTCTCTCTCTCCCTGTCTCTCTCTCCCTGTCTCTCTCTCTCTCCCTGTCTCTCTCTCTCTCCCTGTCTCTCTCCCTGTCTCTCTCTCTCTCCCTGTCTCTCTCTCTCTCCCTGTCTCTCTCTCTCTCCCTGTCTCTCTCTCTCTCCCTGTCTCTCTCTCTCTCCCTGTCTCTCTCTCTCTCCCTGTCTCTCTCTCTCTCCCTGTCTCTCTCTCTCTCCCTGTCTCTCTCTCTCTCCCTGTCTCTCTCTCTCTCCCTGTCTCTCTCTCTCTCCCTGTCTCTCTCTCTCTCTGTCTCTCTCTCTCCTGTCTCTCCCTGTGTCTCTCTCTCCCTCTCTCTCCCTGTGTCTCTCTCTCCCTCTCTCTCCCTGTGTCTCTCTCTCCCTCTCTCTCCCTGTGTCTCTCTCTCCCTCTCTCTCCCTGTGTCTCTCTCTCCTCTCTCTCCCTGTGTCTCTCTCTCCCTCTCTCTCCCTGTGTCTCTCTCTCCCTCTCTCTCCCTGTGTCTCTCTCTCTCCCTGTCTCTCCCTCTCTCTCCCTGTGTCTCTCTCTCTCCCTGTCTCTCTCTCTCTCCCTGTCTCTCTCTCTCTCCCTGTCTCTCTCTCTCTCCCTGTCTCTCTCTCTCTCCCTGTCTCTCTCTCTCTCCCTGTCTCTCTCTCTCTCCCTGTCTCTCTCTCTCTCTCCCTCTCTCCCTGTCTCTCTCTCTCTCCCTGTCTCTCTCCCTGTCTCTCTCCCTGTCTCTCTCTCTCTCCCTGTCTCTCTCTCTCTCCCTGTCTCTCTCTCTCTCCCTGTCTCTCTCTCTCTCCCTGTCTCTCTCTCTCTCCCTGTCTCTCTCTCTCTCCCTGTCTCTCTCTCTCTCCCTGTCTCTCTCTCCCTGTCTCTCTCTCTCTCTGTCTCTCTCTCTCTCCTGTCTCTCCCTGTGTCTCTCTCTCCCTGTCTCTCCCTGTGTCTCTCTCTCCCTGTCTCTCCCTGTGTCTCTCTCTCCCTCTCTCTCCCTGTGTCTCTCTCTCCCTCTCTCTCCCTGTGTCTCTCTCTCCCTCTCTCTCCCTGTGTCTCTCTCTCCCTCTCTCTCCCTGTGTCTCTCTCTCCCTCTCTCTCCCTGTGTCTCTCTCCCTCTCTCTCCCTGTGTCTCTCTCTCCCTCTCTCTCCCTGTGTCTCTCTCTCCCTCTCTCCCTGTGTCTCTCTCTCCCTCTCTCTCCCTGTGTCTCTCTCTCCCTCTCTCTCCCTGTGTCTCTCTCTCCCTCTCTCTCCCTGTGTCTCTCTCTCCCTCTCTCTCCCTGTGTCTCTCTCTCCCTGTGTCTCTCTCTCCCTGTGTCTCTCTCTCTCTGTCTCTCTCTTGTCTCTCTCTCTGTCTCTCTCTCTCTCCCTGTCGTCTCCTCTCTCTGTGTCTCTCTCTCTCTCCTGTCTCTCTCTCCTCTCTCTCTGTCTGTCTCCCTCTTCTCATCCTCATTGCCAAAACAAGTGAGGGTAGATAATATATAAAGTGAAATTAACAATAAAAAATAACAGTAAACATTACACATACAGAAGTTTCAAAACAATAAAGACATTACAAATGTCATATTATATATATATATATATACAGTGTTTTAACAATGTACAAATGGTTAAAGTCTGTCTCCTGTCTCTCTCTCTCTCCTCCAGACCGTTCCTAGACATGGTGTACAGTGCTCTCGATTTGTAGTGAAGACGATTATCATGCTCTGTTTGTACTCTGTCCTCCTCTACGCCGTGTCCCACAGCAAAGGTGAGAGGAGCATCTACACCATCTGTTCAACAATAGATGGTTAGCTCCGGTAGGTTAGCTCCGGTAGGTTAGCTCCTGTTAGGTTAGCTCCTGTAGGTTAGCTCCGGTAGGTTTAGCTCCGGTAGGTTAGCTCCGGAGGTTAGCTCCGGTAGGTTAGCTCCTGTAGGCTAGCTCCTGTAGGCTAGCTCCGGTAGGTTATCTCTGGGTAGGTTATCTCTGGTAGTATCTCTGGTAGGTTATCTCTGGTAGGTTATCTGTAGGTTATCTCTGGTAGGTTATCTCTGGTAGGTTATCTCTGGTAGGTATCTCTGGTAGTTATCTCTGGTAGGTTATCTCTGGTAGGTTATCTCTGGTAGGTTATCTCTGGTAGGTTATCTCTGGTAGGTTAGCTCCGGTAGGTTAGCTCCTGTAGGTTAGCTCCTGTAGGTTAGCTCCTGTAGGTTAGCTCCTGTAGGTTAGCTCCTGTAGGTTAGCTCCTGTAGGTGAGCTCCGGTAGGCTAGCTCCGGTAGTTTTTTCCGGTAGGTTAGCTCCAGTGCGTTAGCTCCTGTAGGTTAGCTCTGGTAGGTTAGCTCCGGTAGGTTAGCTCCGGTAGATTAGGTCCTGTAGGTTTTTTCCCGGTAGGCTAGCTCCCGTAGGCTAGCTATGGTAGGTTAGCACCTGTAGGTTAGCTCCGGTAGGTTAGCTTCCGGTCGGCTAGCTATGGGACGTTTAGCTCCGGTAGGTTAGCTATGGTTGTTTAATTCCTGTAGGTGAGCTATGGTAGGTTAGCTATGGTTGTTTAATCCTTAATTCTGTAGGTTAGCTCCGGTAGGTTAGCTCCGGTAGGTTAGCTCCGGTAGGTTAGCTCCGGTAGGTTAGCTATGGTTGTTTAATTCCTGTAGGTTGGGTCCGGTAGGTTAGCTCCGGTAGGTTAGCTCCGGTAGGTTGGCTCCGGTAGGTTAGCTCCGGTAGGTTAGCTCCGGTAGGTTGGCTCCGGTAGGTTAGCTCCGGTAGGTTAGCTCCGGTAGGTTAGCTCCGGTAGGTTAGCTCCGGTAGGTTGGCTCCGGTAGGTTAGCTCCGGTAGGTTAGCTCCGGTAGGTTAGCTATCAAATCTAATTTATTTATATAGCCCTTCGTACATCAGCTGATATCTCAAAGTGCTGTACAGAAACCCAGCCTAAAACCCCAAACAGTAAGCAATGCAGGTGTAGAAGCACGGTAGGTTAGCTCCGGTAGGTTAGTGGATCATGATGTTCTGTTGAGATGTTCAGATAACAGACTAGTGGATCATGATGTTCAGATAACAGACTAGTGGATCATGATTTCATATAAACAGACTAGTGGATCATGATGTTCAGATAACAGACTAGTGGATCATGATGTTCAGATAACAGACTAGTGGATCATGATGTTCAGATAACAGACTAGTGGATCATGATGTTTCAGATAACAGACTAGTGGCATCATGATGTTCAGATAACAGACTAGTGGAATCATGATGTTCAGATAACAGACTAGTGGATCATGATGTTCAGATAACAGACTAGTGGATCATGATTGTTCAGATAACAGACTAGTGGATCATGATGTTCAGATAAACAGACTAGTGGATCATGATGTTCAGATAACGACTAGTGGATCATGATGTTCAGATAACAGACTAGTGGATCATGATGTTCAGATAAACAGACTAGTGGATCATGATGTTCAGATAACAGACTAGTGGATCATGATGTTCTGTTAACAGACTAGTGGATCATGATGTTCAGATAACAGACTAGTGGATCATGATGTTCTGTTAAGACTAGTGGATCATGATGTTCAGATAACAGACTAGTGGATCATGATGTTCTGATAACAGACTAGTGGATCATGATGTTCTGTAGAGATGTTCTGATAACAGACTAGTGGATCATGATGTTCAGATAACAGACTAGTGGATCATGATGTTCAGATAACAGACTAGTGGATCATGATGTTCAGATAACAGACTAGTGGATCATGATGTTCTGTTAACAGACTAGTGGATCATGATGTTCAGATAACAGACTAGTGGATCATGATGTTTCTGTTAAGACTAGTGGATCATGATGTTCAGATAACAGACTAGTGGATCATGATGTTCTGATAACAGACAGTGGATCATGATGTTCTGTAGAGGATGTTCTGATAACAGACTAGTGGATCATGATGTTCAGTATAACAGACTAGTGGATCATGATGTTCAGATAACAGACTAGTGGATCATGATGTTCTGTTAACAGACTAGTGGATCATGATGTTCAGATAACAGACTAGTGGATCATGATGTTCAGATAACAGACTAGTGGATCATGATGTTCTGTTAAGACTAGTGGATCATGATGTTCTGATAACAGACTAGTGGATCATGATGTTCTGTAGAGATGTTCTGATAACAGACTAGTGGATCATGATGTTCAGATAACAGACTAGTGGATCATGATGTTCAGATAACAGACTAGTGGATCATGATGTTCAGATAACAGACTAGTGGATCATGATGTTCAGATAACAGACTAGTGGATCATGATGTTCAGATAACAGACTAGTGGATCATGATGTTCTGTTAACAGACTAGTGGATCATGATGTTCAGATAACAGACTAGTGGATCATGATGTTCTGTTAAGACTAGTGGATCATGATGTTCAGATAACAGACTAGTGGATCATGATGTTCTGATAACAGACTAGTGGATCATGATGTTCTGTAGAGATGTTCTGATAACAGACTAGTGGATCATGATGTTCAGATAACAGACTAGTGGATCATGATGTTCAGATAACAGACTAGTGGATCATGATGTTCAGATAACAGACTAGTGGATCATGATGTTCTGTTAACAGACTAGTGGATCATGATGTTCAGATAACAGACTAGTGGATCATGATGTTCTGTTAAGACTAGTGGATCATGATGTTCAGATAACAGACTAGTGGATCATGATGTTCTGATAACAGACTAGTGGATCATGATGTTCTGTAGAGATGTTCTGATAACAGACTAGTGGATCATGATGTTCAGATAACAGACTAGTGGATCATGATGTTCAGATAACAGACTAGTGGATCATGATGTTCTGTTAACAGACTAGTGGATCATGATGTTCAGATAACAGACTAGTGGATCATGATGTTCAGATAACAGACTAGTGGATCATGATGTTCTGTTAAGACTAGTGGATCATGATGTTCTGATAACAGACTAGTGGATCATGATGTTCTGTAGAGATGTTCTGATAACAGACTAGTGGATCATGATGTTCAGATAACAGACTAGTGGATCATGATGTTCAGATAACAGACTAGTGGATCATGATGTTCAGATTACAGACTAGTGGATCATGATGTTCTGTAGAGACGTTCAGATAACAGACTAGTGGATCATGATGTTCAGATAAGACTAGTGGATCATGATGTTCAGATAACAGACTAGTGGATCATGATGTTCAGATAAGACTAGTGGATCATGATGTTCAGATAACAGACTAGTGGATCATGATGTTCAGATAACAGACTAGTGGATCATGATGTTCAGATAACAGACTAGTGGATCATGATGTTCAGATAACAGACTAGTGGATCATGATGTTCTGTAGAGACGTTCAGATAACAGACTAGTGGATCATGATGTTCTGTTAACAGACTAGTGGATCATGATGTTCAGATAACAGACTAGTGGATCATGATGTTCAGATAACAGACTAGTGGATCATGATGTTCAGATAACAGACTAGTGGATCATGATGTTCAGATAACAGACTAGTGGATCATGATGTTCAGATAACAGACTAGTGGATCATGATGTTCAGATAACAGACTAGTGGATCATGATGTTCTGTAGAGACGTTCAGATAACAGACTAGTGGATCATGATGTTCAGATAACAGACTAGTGGATCATGATGTTCAGATAACAGACTAGTGGATCATGATGTTCAGATAACAGACTAGTGGATCATGATGTTCTGTAGAGACGTTCAGATAACAGACTAGTGGATCATGATGTTCAGATAACAGACTATTGGATCATGATGTTCAGATAACAGACTAGTGGATCATGATGTTCTGTTAACAGACTAGTGGATCATGATGTTCTGTTAACAGACTAGTGGATCATGATGTTCAGATAACAGACTAGTGGATCATGATGTTCAGATAACAGACTAGTGGATCATGATGTTCAGATAACAGACTAGTGGATCATGATGTTCAGATAACAGACTAGTGGATCATGATGTTCAGATAACAGACTAGTGGATCATGATGTTCAGATAACAGACTAGTGGATCAATGATGTTCTGTAGAGACGTTCAGATAACAGACTAGTGGATCATGATGTTCAGATAACAGACTAGTGGATCATGATGTTCAGATAACAAGACTAGTGGATCATGATGTTCAGATAAACAGACTAGTGGATCATGATGTCAGATAACAGACTAGTGGATCATGATGTTCTGTAGAGACGTTCAGATAACAGGACTAGTGGGATCATGATGTTCAGATAACAGACTAGTGGATCATGATGTTCAGATAACAGACTAGTGGATCATGATGTTCAGATAACAGACTAGTGGATCATGATGTTCTGTAGAGGACGTTCAGATAGAAACAGACTAGTGGATCATGATGTTCAGATAACAGACTAGTGGATCATGATGTTCAGATAACAGACTAGTGGATTCATGATGTTCAGATAACAGACTAGTGGATCATGATGTCAGATAAACAGACTAGTGGATCATGATGTTCAGATAACAGACTAGTGGATCATGATGTTCTGTTAACAGACTAGTGGATCATGACGTTCAGATAACAGACTAGTGGATCATGACGTTCAGATAACAGACTAGTGGATCATGACGTTCAGATAACAGACTAGTGGATCATGACGTTCAGATAACAGACTAGTGGATCATGACGTTCAGATAACAGACTAGTGGATCATGACGTTCAGATAACAGACTAGTGGATCATGACGTTCAGATAACAGACTAGTGGATCATGACGTTCAGATAACAGACTAGTGGATCATGACGTTCAGATAACAGACTAGTGGATCATGATGTTCAGATAACAGACTAGTGGATCATGATGTTCAGATAACAGACTAGTGGATCATGATGTTCAGATAACAGACTAGTGGATCATGATGTTCTGATAACAGACTAGTGGATCATGATGTTCTGATAACAGACTAGTGGATCATGATGTTCTGATAACAGACTAGTGGGATCATGATGTTCAGATAACAGACTAGTGGATCATGAATGTTCTGTAGAGACGTTCAGATAACAGACTAGTGGGATCATGATGTTCAGATAACAGACTAGTGGATCATGATGTTCTGTTAACAGACTAGTGGATCATGATGTTCAGATAACAGACTAGTGGATCATGATGTTCTGTAGAGATGCTCAGATAACAGACTAGTGGATCATGATGTTCAGATAACAGACTAGTGGATCATGATGTTCTGTAGAGACGTTCAGATAACAGACTAGTGGATCATGATGTTCAGATAACAGACTATTGGATCATGATGTTCAGATAACAGACTATTGGATCATGATGTTCAGATAACAGACTATTGGATCATGATGTTCAGATAACAGACTAGTGGATCATGATGTTCAGATAACAGACTAGTGGATCATGATGTTCAGATAACAGACTAGTGGATCATGATGTTCAGATAACAGACTAGTGGATCATGATGTTCTGTAGAGACGTTCAGATAACAGACTAGTGGATCATGATGTTCAGATAACAGACTAGTGGATCATGATGTTCAGATAACAGACTAGTGGATCATGATGTTCAGATAACAGACTAGTGGATCATGATGTTCAGATAACAGACTAGTGGATCATGATGTTCAGATAACAGACTAGTGGATCATGATGTTCAGATAACAGACTAGTGGATCATGATGTTCAGATAACAGACTAGTGGATCATGATGTTCAGATAACAGACTAGTGGATCATGATGTTCAGATAACAGACTAGTGGATCATGATGTTCAGATAACAGACTAGTGGATCATGATGTTCTGTTAACAGACTAGTGGATCATGATGTTCAGATAACAGACTAGTGGATCATGATGTTCAGATAACAGACTAGTGGATCATGATGTTCTGATAACAGACTAGTGGATCATGATGTTCAGATAACAGACTAGTGGATCATGATGTTCAGATAACAGACTAGTGGATCATGATGTTCAGATAACAGACTAGTGGATCATGATGTTCAGATAACAGACTAGTGGATCATGATGTTCAGATAACAGACTAGTGGATCATGATGTTCAGATAACAGACTAGTGGATCATGATGTTCAGATAACAGACTAGTGGATCATGATGTTCAGATAACAGACTAGTGGATCATGATGTTCAGATAACAGACTAGTGGATCATGATGTTCTGTAGAGATGTTCAGATAACAGACTAGTGGATCATGATGTTCAGATAACAGACTAGTGGATCATGATGTTCAGATAACAGACTAGTGGATCATGATGTTCTGATAACAGACTAGTGGATCATGAGCTTCTGTTACAGACTAGTGGATCATGATGTTCTGTAGAGATGTTCAGAAAACAGACTAGTGGATCATGATGTTCAGATAACAGACTAGTGGATCATGATGTTCTGTAGAGATGTTCCGTTAACCGATAGGAGCTGTAACTCGTTCTAAATGGGAGTGTTTGTTCAGGGATCAACCGTGAGTTGTTGGAGAGGCTGCAGTTTACCGGTCCCAGACCAGGAGAGGAGCTGTTATAGCCAGGTGTTGGTGGAGAGACTCATACGAGTGATGAACGTGGCCGCACAACCAGGTAACACACACACACATTATCACCACACACACACCACACACATTATCACACCCACACACATTATCACACACACACACACACACACATATCTCACACACACACACACACACACTATCACACACACACACATTAACACACATTAACACACACACATACACATTAAACACACACACATACACATTATCACACACACATTATCACACACACACACACACACACACACACACACACACACACACACACACACACACACACACACACACACATTATCACACACACACACACACACACCACATACACATTAACACACACACATACACATTATCACACACACATTATCACACACACACACATTAACGCACACACACACTCACACACACACATTATCACACACACACACACATTAACGCACACATACACACATTAACACACACACACACACATTATTACACACATTAACAACACACACACACACACACACACATTATTACACACATTAACACACACACACACACACACACATCATCACACACATTATCACACACACACACACACACACATTATCACACACACACATTAACACACACATTATCACACACACACACATTATCACACACATTATCACACCACACACACACACATTATCACACACACACATTATCACACACACACATTTTTGCAACGCACATTATTTCTCTCACACACACTATCACACACACACAACCTAACCTACACATTATCACACACACACTATCACACACACACAACCTACACCTACACATTATCACACACACACTATCACACACACACACATTATCACACACACACACATTATCGCACACACACATTATCACACACACACACACATTATCACACACACACACACATGATCACACACACACATGATCGCACGCACCCACAAACCACCTAACGTGTGATATTGGTGTGTGTGTGTGTGTAGATGGTAAGGTACGTCTGGCTACTCTGGAGCTGAGCTGTCTGCTGTTGAAACGGTCCGTCCTCTCCTCCTCCTCCTCTTCTTCCTCCTCTCCTGCTCACTGCATCATCAAGGATGTACACCTGGCTGTCTAGAGGTGAGTGTGTCAGTCTCTCCCCCCCTTTGGTCCTGACATCCAGCCCTCCTCTCTCTCTCTCTCTCTGGTCCCCAGCCCTTCTCTCTCTCTCTCTCTCTGGTCCCCAGCCCCTTCTCTCTCTCTCTCTCTCTCTGGTCCCCAGCCCTTCTCTCTCTCTCTCTCTCTGGTCCCCAGCCCTCCTCTCTCTCTCTCTGGTCCCCCAGCCCTCCTCTCTCTCTCTGGTCCCCAGCCCTCCTCTCTCTCTCTCTGGTCCCCAGCCCTCCTCTCTCTCTCTCTGGTCCCCCAGCCCTCCTCTCTCTCTCTCTGGTCCCCAGCCCTCCTCTCTCTCTCTCTGGTCCCCAGCCATCCTCCTCTCTCTCTCTGGTCCCCAGCCCTCCTCTCTCTCTCTCTCTCTGGTCCCCAGCCCTCCTCTCTCTCTCTCTCTCTGGTCCCCAGCCCTCCTCTCTCTCTCTCTCTCTCTGGTCCCCAGCCCTCCTCTCTCTCTCTCTGGTCCCCAGCCCTCCTCTCTCTCTCTCTGGTCCCCAGCCCTCCTCTCTCTCTCTCTGGTCCCCTGCCCTCCTCTCTCTCTCTCTGGTCCCCAGCCCTCCTCTCTCTCTCTCTGGTCCCCAGCCCTCCTCTCTCTCTCTGGTCCCCAGCCCTCCTCTCTCTGGTCCCCAGCCCTCCTCTCTCTCTCTCTCTGGTCCCCAGCCCTCCTCTCTCTCTCTCTCTGGTCCCCAGCCCTCCTCTCTCTCTCTCTCTCTCTGGTCCCCAGCCCTCCTCTCTCTCTCTCTCTCTCTGGTCCCCAGCCCTCCTCTCTCTCTCTCTCTCTCTCTGGTCCCCAGCCCTCCTCTCTCTCTCTCTCTCTCTCTATGGTCCCCAGCCCTCCTCTCTCTCTCTCTCTCTCTATGGTCCCAGCCCTCCTCTCTCTCTCTCTCTCTCTCTGGTCCCCAGCCCTCCTCCTCTCTTTCTCTCTCTCTCTCTCTGGTCCCCAGCCCTCCTCTCTCTTTCTCTCTCTCTCTCTCTCTGGTCCCCAGCCCTCCTCTCTCTCTCTCTCTGGTCCCCCAGCCCTCCTCTTCTCTCTCTCTCTCTCTCTGGTCCCCAGCCCTCCTCTCTCTCTCTCTCTCTCTCTCTATGTCCCAGCCCTCCTCTCTCTCTCTCTCTCTCTGGTCCCCAGCCCTCCTCTCTCTCTCTCTCTCTCTCTGGTCCCAGCCCTCCTCTCTCTCTCTCTCTCTCTCTGGGTCCCCAGCCCTCCTCTCTCTCTCTCTCTCTCTCTCTGGTCCCCAGCCCTCCTCTCTCTCTCTCTCTCTCTCTCTCTCTCTCTGGTCCCCAGCCCTCCTCTCTCTCTCTCTCTCTCTCTCTCTGGTCCCCAGCCCTCCTCTCTCTCTCTTCTCTCTCTCTCTGGTCCCCAAGCCCTCCTCTCTCTCTCTCTCTCTCTCTCTCTGGTCCCCAGCCCTCCTCCTCTCTCTCTCTCTCTCTCTGGTCCCAGCCCTCCTCTCTCTCTCGCTCTCTCTCTCTGTCCCCAGCCCTCCTCTCTCTCTCGCTCTCTCTGGTCCCCAGCCCTCCTCTCTCTCTCGCTCTCTCTGGTCCCCAGCCCTCCTCTCTCTCTCTCTCTGGTCCCCAGCCCTCCTCTCTCTCTCTCTCTGGTCCCAGCCCTCCTCTCTCTCTCTCTCTGGTCCCAGCCCTCCTCTCTCTCTCTCTGGTCCCCAGCCCTCCTCGTCCTCTCTCTCTCTGGTCCCCAGCCCTCCTCTCTCTCTGGTCCCCCAGCCCTCCTCTCTCTCTGGTCCCCAGCCCTCCTCTCTCTCTGGTCCCCAGCCCTCCTCTCTCTCTCTCTCTGGTCCCCAAGCCCTCCTCTCTCTCTGGTCCCCAGCCCTCCTCTCTCTCTCTCTCTGGTCTCCAGCCCTCCTCTCTCTCTCTCTGGTCCCCAGCCCTCCTCTCTCTCTCTCTGGTCCCCAGCCCTCCTCTCTCTCTCTGGTCCCCAGCCCTCTCAATTCAATTCAATTCAATTCAAGGGCTTTATTGGCATGGGAAACATGTGTTAACATTGCCAAAGCAAGTGAGGTAGACAACATACAAAGTGAATATATAAAGTGAAAAACAACAAAAATTAACAGTAAACATTACACATACAGAAGTTTCAAAACAGTAAAGACATTACAAATGTCATATTATATATATATACAGTGTTCTAACAATGTACAAATGGCTAAAGGACACAAGATAAAATAAATAAGCATAAATATGGGTTGTATTTACAATGGTGTTTGTTCTTCACTGGTTGCCCTTTTCTCGTGGCAACAGGTCACAAATCTTGCTGCTGTGATGGCACACTGTGGAATTTTCACCCAGTAGATATTGGAGTTTTTCAAAATTGGATTTGTTTTCGAATTCTTTGTGGATCTGTGTAATCTGAGGGAAATATGTCTCTCTAATATGGTCATACATTGGGCAGGAGGTTAGGAAGTGCAGCTCAGTTTCCACCTCATTTTGTGGGCAGTGAGCACATAGCCTGTCTTCTCTTGAGAGCCATGTCTGCCTACGGCGGCCTTTCTCAATAGCAAGGCTATGCTCACTGCTCACTCACCTCTCTCTCTCTGGTCTCCAGCCTCCTCTCTCTGGTCCCCAGCCCTCTCTATCTCTCTCTGGTCCCCACAGCCTCCTATCATATCTCTCTGGTCCCCACAGCCCTTCTACTCTCTTATCTCTCTCTATGGTCCCCCACAGCCATTCTATCTCTCTCTCTCTCTCTCATGGTCCTCAGCCCTTCTCTCTCTCTCTCTCTCTCTGTCTCAGCCCTTCTCTCTCTCTCTCTCTCTCTGGTCCTCAGCCCTTCTCTCTCTCTCTCTCTCTCTGGTCCTCAGCCCTTCTCTCTCTCTCTCTCTCTCTGGTCCTCAGCCCTTCTCTCTCTCTCTCTCTCTCTCTGGTCCTCAGCCCTTCTCTCTCTCTCTCTCTCTCTCTGGTCCTCAGCCCTTCTCTCTCTCTCTCTCTCTCTCTCTGGTCCTCAGCCCTTCTCTCTCTCTCTCTCTCTCTCTCTGGTCCTCAGCCCTTCTCTCTCTCTCTCTCTCTCTCTCTGGTCCTCAGCCCTTCTCTCTCTCTCTCTCTCTCTCTGGTCCTCAGCCCTTCTCTCTCTCTCTCTCTCTCTCTCTGGTCCTCAGCCCTTCTCTCTCTCTCTGGTCCTCAGCCCTTCTTCTCTCTCTCTTCTCTCTGGTCCTCAGCCAATTCTATTCTCTCTGGTCCTCAGCCCTTCTATCATCCTCTCCTCTCTGTCATCAGACCCCTCCACTCTCTCTCTGGTCCCGCCACCTCTCTCTTGTATAAAACATAGTTTTTTTGTATCAATCACCCTTCTTACCCTACACTTATTTCCTCCTCATCTTCTTCTTCTCTTGTTAATGAGTTAAGTAATTCATTCCAGTGTTTTCCTTTCTTGCATCACTCATGCTTCATCACTCATGCTTCCTGCTTCCTGCTTCCTGCTCTGTTCCTACTGAGATATAGAGTGTTCCAGAGCATCACTCATGCTTCCTGCTCTGTTCCTACTGAGATATAGTGTTCCAGAGCACCACTCATGCTTCCTGCTCTGTTACTACTGAGATATAGAGTGTTCCAGAGCATCACTCATGCTTCCTGCTTCCTGCTCTGTTACTACTGAGATATAGAGTGTTCCAGAGCACCACTCATGCTTCCTGCTTCCTGCGCTGTTACTACTGAGATATAGAGTGTTCCAGAGCATCACTCATGCTTCCTGCTTCCTGCTTCCTGCTCTGTTACTACTGAGATATAGAGTGTTCCAGAGCACCACTCATGCTTCCTGCTCTGTTACTACTGAGATATAAAGTGTTCCAGAGCATCACTCATGCTTCCTGCTTCCTGCTCTGTTACTACTGAGATATAGAGTGTTCCAGAGCATCACTCCTGCTTCCTGCTCTGTTACTACTGAGATATAGAGTGTTCCAGAGCATCACTCATGCTTCCTGCTTCCTGCTCTGTTCCTACTGAGATGTAGAGTGTTCCAGAGCACCACTCATGCTTCCTGCTTCCTGCTCTGTTCCTACTGAGATGTAGAGTGTTCCAGAGCACCACTCATGCTTCCTGCTTCCTGCTCTGTTACTACTGAGATGTAGAGTGTTCCAGAGCACCACTCCTGCTTCCTGCTTCCTGCTCTGTTACTACTGAGATATAGAGTGTTCCAGAGCATCACTCATGCTTCCTGCTTCCTGCTTTCTGCTCTGTTACTACTGAGATATAGAGTGTTCCAGAGCATCACTCATGCTTCCTGCTTCCTGCTCTGTTACTACTGAGATGTAGAGTGTTCCAGAGCACCACTCATGCTTCCTGCTTCCTGCTCTGTTACTACTGAGATGTAGAGTGTTCCAGAGCACCACTCCTGCTTCCTGCTTCCTGCTCTGTTACTACTGAGATATAGAGTGTTCCAGAGCATCACTCATGCTTCCTGCTTCCTGCTTTCTGCTCTGTTACTACTGAGATGTAGAGTGTTCCAGAGCATCACTCATGCCTCCTGCTTCCTGCTCTGTTACTACTGAGATATAGAGTGTTCCAGAGCACCACTCATGCTTCCTGCTTCCTGCTCTGTTCCTACTGAGATATAGAGTGTTCCAGAGCACCACTCATGCTTCCTGCTCTGTTACTACTGAGATATAGAGTGTTCCAGAGCATCACTCATGCTTCCTGCTTCCTGCTCTGTTCCTACTGAGATATAGTGTTCCAGAGCATCACTCATGCTTCCTGCTTCCTGCTTCCTGCTCTGTTACTACTGAGATGTAGAGTGTTCCAGAGCACCACTCATGCTTCCTGCTTCCTGCTCTGTTACTACTGAGATATAGTGTTCCAGAGCATCACTCATGCTTCCTGCTCTGTTACTACTGAGATGTAGAGTGTTCCAGAGCATCACTCATGCTTCCTGCTTCCTGCTCTGTAATACTGAGATGTAGAGTGTTCCAGAGCACCACTCATGCTTCCTGCTTCCTGCTCTGTTACTACTGAGATGTAGAGTGTTCCAGAGCATCACTCATGCTTCCTGCTCTGTTAGTACTGAGATGTAGCGTGTTCCAGAGCATCACTCATGCTTCCTGCTTCCTGCTCTGTTACTACTGAGATGTAGAGTGTTCCAGAGCACCACTCATGCTTCCTGCTTCCTGCTCTGTTACTACTGAGATGTAGAGTGTTCCAGAGCATCACTCATGCTTCCTGCTTCCTGCTCTGTTGCTCTGGAACACTCTATATCTCAGTAGTATCACTCATGCTTCCTGCTTCCTGCTCTGTTCCTACTGAGATGTAGAGTGTTCCAGAGCACCACTCATGCTTCCTGCTTCCTGCTCTGTTCCTACTGAGATATAGAGTGTTCCAGAGCACCACTCATGCTTCCTGCTCTGTTACTACTGAGATATAGAGTGTTCCAGAGCATCACTCCTGCTTCCTGCTCTGTTCCTACTGAGATATAGTGTTCCAGAGCATCACTCATGCTTCCTGCTTCCTGCTTCCTGCTCTGTTACTACTGAGATGTAGAGTGTTCCAGAGCACCACTCATGCTTCCTGCTTCCTGCTCTGTTACTACTGAGATATAGTGTTCCAGAGCATCACTCATGCTTCCTGCTCTGTTACTACTGAGATGTAGAGTGTTCCAGAGCATCACTCATGCTTCCTGCTTCCTGCTCTGTTAATACTGAGATGTAGAGTGTTCCAGAGCACCACTCATGCTTCCTGCTTCCTGCTCTGTTACTACTGAGATGTAGAGTGTTCCAGAGCATCACTCATGCTTCCTGCTCTGTTAGTACTGAGATGTAGAGTGTTCCAGAGCATCACTCATGCTTCCTGCTTCCATCTCTGTTACTACTGAGATGTAGAGTGTTCCAGAGCACCACTCATGCTTCCTGCTTCCTGCTTCCTGCTCTGTTACTACTGAGATGTAGAGTGTTCCAGAGCACCACTCATGCTTCCTGCTTCCTGCTCTGTTACTACTGAGATGTAGAGTGTTCCAGAGCACCAGTCATGCTTCCTGCTTCCTGCTCTGTTCCTACTGAGATATAGAGTGTTCCAGAGCATCACTCATGCTTCCTGCTTCCTGCTCTGTTACTACTGAGATATAGTGTTCCAGAACATCACTCATGCTTCCTGCTTCCTGCTCTGTTACTACTGAGATATAGTGTTCCAGAGCATCACTCATGCTTCCTGCTCTGTTACTACTGAGATGTAGAGTGTTCCAGAGCATCACTCATGCTTCCTGCTTCCTGCTCTGTTAATACTGAGATATAGAGTGTTCCAGAGCATCACTCATGCTTCCTGCTTCCTGCTCTGTTACTACTGAGATATAGTGTTCCAGAACATCACTCATGCTTCCTGCTTCCTGCTCTGTTACTACTGAGATATAGTGTTCCAGAGCATCACTCATGCTTCCTGCTCTGTTACTACTGAGATGTAGAGTGTTCCAGAGCGTCACTCATGCTTCCTGCTTCCTGCTCTGTTAATACTGAGATGTAGAGTGTTCCAGAGCACCACTCATGCTTCCTGCTTCCTGCTCTGTTACTACTGAGATGTAGAGTGTTCCAGAGCATCACTCATGCTTCCTGCTCTGTTAGTACTGAGATGTAGAGTGTTCCAGAGCATCACTCATGCTTCCTGCTTCCTGCTCTGTTACTACTGAGATGTAGAGTGTTCCAGAGCACCACTCATGCTTCCTGCTTCCTGCTTCCTGCTCTGTTACTACTGAGATGTAGAGTGTTCCAGAGCATCACTCATGCTTCCTGCTCTGTTAGTACTGAGATGTAGAGTGTTCCAGAGCACCACTCATGCTTCCTGCTTCCTGCTCTGTTACTACTGAGATGTAGAGTGTTCCAGAGCACCAGTCATGCTTCCTGCTTCCTGCTCTGTTACTACTGAGATATAGAGTGTTCCAGAGCATCACTCATGCTTCCTGCTTCCTGCTCTGTTACTACTGAGATATAGAGTGTTCCAGAACATCACTCATGCTTCCTGCTTCCTGCTCTGTTACTACTGAGATATAGAGTGTTCCAGAGCATCACTCATGCTTCCTGCTTCCTGCTCTGTTGCTCTGGAACACTCTATATCTCAGTAGTATCACTCATGCTTCCTGCTCTGTTCCTACTGAGATGTAGAGTGTTCCAGAGCACCACTCATGCTTCCTGCCTCCTGCTCTGTTCCTACTGAGATATAGAGTGTTCCAGAGCACCACTCATGCTTCCTGCTCTGTTACTACTGAGATATAGAGTGTTCCAGAGCATCACTCATGCTTCCTGCTTCCTGCTCTGTTACTACTGAGATATAGAGTGTTCCAGAGCACCACTCATGCTTCCTGCTTCCTGCTTCCTGCTCTGTTACTACTGAGATATAGAGTGTTCCAGAGCATCACTCATGCTTCCTGCTTCCTGCTCTGTTACTACTGAGATATAGAGTGTTCCAGAGCATCACTCGTGCTTCCTGCTTCCTGCTCTGTTACTACTGAGATACAGGTAACTGGCAAAATAATGGAAACACCTAAGTAAATGGTGGCTACAAAGTTTATTCAAAGCAGGTGAGGTTGTAATTAAGCAATTAACATCCCATCATGCTTAGGGTCATGTCTAAAACAATGTACTGGGCAGGACATTATTTTGGCTACCCCCGTAAGATGACAATGCCCCCCCCTTCCCCCCATCCACAGGGACCGACTGGTCACTGAATGGTTTGATGAGCATGAAGACCATGTAAGCCGTATGTCATGGCCATCTCAGTCACCAGATCTCAAACCAATTGAACACTTCTAGGAGATTCCTTAAGCGATGCCTGAGACAGTGTTTTCCACCTCCGTCAACAAAACGCCAAATGATGGAATTCCCTTGTGGAATAATGATGTCACGTCCCTCCAATAGACTTCCAGACACTTGTAGAATCTATGTCGAGGTGTATTGAAGCTGTTCTGGTTGGTGGTGTTTCCTTTATTCTGCCAGTTACTTGGTGGCCCAACACCTTATTAAGACACTATGTTGGTGTTTCCTTTATTCTGGTAGTTACCTGGTGGCCCAACACCTTATTAAGACACTATGTTGGTGTCTTTATTCTGGCAGTTACCTGGTGGTTGGTGACCCAACCCCTTATTAAAACACTATGTTGGTGTTTCCTTTATTCTGGCAGTTACCTGGTGGTTGGTGACCCAACCCCTTATTAAAACACTATGTTGGTGTCTTTATTCTGGCAGTTACCTGGTGGTTGGTGACCTAACCCCTTATTAAGACACTATGTTGGTGTTTCCTTTATTCTGGCAGTTACCTGGTGGCCCAACCCCTTATTAAACACTATGTTGGTGTTTCCTTTATTCTGGCAGTTACCTGGTGGCCCAACACCTTATTAAAACACTATGTTGGTGTTTCCTTTATTCTGGCAGTTACCTGGTGGCCCAAAACCTTATGAAGACACTATGTTGGTGTTTCCTTTATTCTGGCAGTTACCTGGTGGCCCAAAACCTTATTAAGACACTATGTTGGTGTTTCCTTTATTCTGGCAGTTACCTGGTGACCCAACACCTTATTAAGACACTATGTTGGTGTTTCCTTTATTCTGGCAGTTACCTGGTGACCCAACACCTTATTAAGACACTATGTTGGTGTTTCCTTTATTCTGGCAGTTACCTGCTGTCCCAACACCTTGTTAAGACACTATGTTGGTGTTTCCTTTATTCTGGCAGTTACCTGTATCTTAGCTCTTTGGTCTGTGTTGTTGAGGAGTGTGTTCAGGAGGTGTGATGTGTGTTGTTGAGGAGGTGTGATGTGTGTTGTTGAGGAGGTGTGATGTGTGTTGTTGAGGAGGTGTGATGTGTGTTGTTGAGGAGGTGTGATGTGTGTTGTTGAGGAGGTGTGATGTGTGTTGTTGAGGAGGTGTGATGTGTGTTGTTGAGGTGTGATGTGTGTTGTTGAGGAGGTGTGATGTGTGTTGTTGAGGAGGTGTGATGTGTATTCTGTGTGTTGTTGAGGAGTGTGTTCAGTAGGTGTGATGTGTTGTTGAGGAGTGTGTTCAGGAGGTGTGATGTGTGTTGTTGAGGAGTGTGTTCAGGAGGTGTGATGTGTGTTGTTGAGGAGTGTGTTCAGGAGGTGTGATGTGTTGTTGTTGAGGTGTGATGTGTGTTGAGGAGGTGTGATGTGTGTTGTTGAGGAGTGTTCAGTAGGTGTGATGTGTGTTGTTGAGGAGTGTGTTCAGTAGGTGTGATGTGTGTTGTTGAGGAGTGTGTTCAGGAGGTGTGAGGTGTGTTGTTGAGGAGTGTGTTCAGTAGGTGTGATGTGTTGTTGTTGAGGAGTGTGTTCAGGAGGTGTGATCTGTTGTTGAGGAGTGTGTTCATGAGGTGTGATGTGTTGTTGAGGAGTGTGTTCAGGAGGTGTGATGTGTGTTGTTCAGGAGGTGTGATGTGTGTTGTTGAGGAGTGTGTTCAGTAGGTGTGATGTGTATTCTGTGTTGTTGTTGAGGAGTGTGTTCAGTAGGTGTGATGTGTATTCTGTGTTGTTGTTGAGGAGTGTGTTCAGTAGGTGTGATGTGTATTCTGTGTTGTTGTTGAGGAGTGTGTTCAGGAGGTGTGATGTGTATTCTGTGTGTTTCAGGGAGCCAGAGAAGAGAGTCTGCATCTCCTACGGCGTTTCTATAAGGCAAGTTTTTTTTCCCTCTCTCATATTGAAGCATAAACATGGTTTTCCCGACCTTGTGAAGAATAAGAATCCTGACCCCCCCCCCCCCCCCCCCCCCAAAAGAACACATTGTTTTCCCGGCCTTGTGAAGACAGTCTGGAGTCTTGTGAGGACATTGTGGTCCTGATAATGTGCACTGCTCTTCTACAAAACAAGTGTTCCTCTCACACACTTTTTTAGGGGGGGATCAGATTTAATATTGCAGATAGATGGAGAGGCAGGTAATCTAGTGGTTAGAGACAGGTAGTCTAGTGGTTAGAGGCAGGTAGCTTAGTGGTTAGAGGCAGGTAGCCTAGTGGTTAGAGGCAGGTAGCCTAGTGGTTAGAGGCAGGTAGCCTAGTGGTTAGAGGCAGGTAGCCTAGTGGTTAGAGGCAGGTAGCCTAGTGGTTAGAGGCAGGTAGCCTAGTGGTTAGAGGCAGGTAGCCTAGTGGTTAGAGGCAGGTAGCCTAGTGGTTAGAGGCAGGTAGCCTAGTGGTTAGAGGCAGGTAGCCTAGTGGTTAGAGGCAGGTAGCCTAGTGGTTAGAGGCAGGTAGCCTAGTGGTTAGAGGCAGGTAGCCTAGTGGTTAGAGGCAGGTAGCCTAGTGGTTAGAGGCAGGTAGCCTAGTGGTTAGAGGCAGGTAGCCTAGTGGTTAGAGGCAGGTAGCCTAGTGGTTAGAGGCAGGTAGCCTAGTGGTTAGAGGCAGGTAGCCTAGTGGTTAGAGGCAGGTAGCCTAGTGGTTAGAGGCAGGTAGCCTAGTGGTTAGAGGCAGGTAGCCTGGTGGTTAGAGGCAGGTAGCCTGGTGTTAGAGCAGGTAGCCTAGTGAGGGGCGGAAGGTAGCCTAGTGGTTAGAGCAGGTAGCCTAGTGGTTAGAGACAGGTAGCCTAGTGGTTAAAGCGGGTAGCCTAGTGGTTAGAGGGGCGGCAGCTAGCCTAGTGGTTAGAGGGGCGGCAGGTAGCCTAGTGGTTAGAGCAGGTAGCCAAGTGGTTAGAGACAGGTAGCCTAGTGGTTAAAGCAGGTAGCCTAGTGGTTAGAGGGGCGGCAGGTAGCCTAGTGGTTAGAGGGGCGGAAGGGTAGCCTAGTGATTAGAGCAGGTAGCCTAGTGGTTAGAGGTGCGGCAGGTAGCCTAGTGGTTAGAGCAGGTAGCCTAGTGGTTAGAGGGGCGGCAGGTAGCCTAGTGGATAGAGCAGGTAGCCTAGTGGTTAGAGGGGCGGCAGGTAGCCTAGTGGTTAGCGCGTTGGACTAGTAACCCGAAAGGTTGCTGGATCGAATCCCCGAGCTGACAAGGGAAAATAATCTGTCGTTCTGCTCCTGAACAGACACTTAACCCACTGTTCCTGGTAGGCTGTCATTGTAAATAAGAATTTGTTCTTAACTGACTTGCCTAGTTAAATAAAGGATAAATAAATTTAAACATTTTAAAAATAGATTGTGGCTTCAATGTAATTGTCTGTGTAACGAAAATGTATACACTAATGTATAGAAGTTACTATACGAGGTTTGAGATGATTTAAAGAGGAGTCACCATGTTTCAGATGATTTAAAGAGGAGTCTAGTCACCATGTTTCAGATGATTTAAAGAGGAGTCTAGTAAAGAGGAGTCTAGTCACCATGTTTCAGATGATTTAAAGAGGAGTCTAGTCACCATGTTTCAGATGATTTAAAGAGGAGTCTAGTCACCATGTTATCAGATGATTTAAAGAGGAGGCTAGTAAAGAGGAGTCTAGTCACCATGTTTCAGATGATTTAAAGAGGAGTCTAGTCACCATGTTTCAGATGATTTAAGAGGAGTCTAGTCACCATGTTTCAGATGATTTAAAGAGGAGTCTAGTCACCATGTTTCAGATGATTTAAAGAGGAGGCTAGTAAAGAGGAGTCTAGTCACCATGTTTCAGATGATTTAAAGAGGAGTCTAGTCACCATGTTTCAGAGGATTTAAAGAGGAGTCTAGTCACCATGTTATCAGATGATTTAAAGAGGAGGCTAGTAAAGAGGAGTCTAGTCACCATGTTTCAGATGATTTAAAGAGGAGTCTAGTCACCATGTTTCAGATGATTTAAAGAGGAGTCTAGTCACCATGTTTCAGATGATTTAAAGAGGAGGCTAGTAAAGAGGAGTCTAGTCACCATGTTTCAGAGGATTTTGAAGATGCACTTTCCC
>NW_022261983.1:18439643-18447143 GCF_002021735.2 Oncorhynchus kisutch
ATTTCCCAGTGTCTGTTGAATAACAGACTAAACCAAACGAAGCAAGTTATTATGTGGCCTGTTAAAAACACTCATAATAAGCATTCCCAAAACATACAAGTGTTATTTAATTGTACCTTTATTTAACTAAGCAAGTCACTTAAGCAAAGGTTTACTCAGAGTAACCCCCTGAACGTGGAGTACCTGATCATGTATGTGTCTCTCCAGAGTAAGCCCCTGATCATGTATTTAATGTGTCTCCAGAGTAAGCCCCTGATCATGTATTTAATGTGTCTCTCCAGAGTAAGCCCCTGATAATGTATTTAATGTGTCTCCAGAGTAAGCCCCTGATAATGTATGTAATGTGTCTCCAGAGTAAGCCCCTGATCATGTATTTAATGTCTCCAGAGTAAGCCCCTGATAATGTATTTAATGTGTCTCCAGAGTAAGCCCCTGAACGTGGAGTACCTGATAATGTATGTCTCTCTCCAGAGTAAGCCCCTGATAATGTATTTAATGTCTCCAGAGTAAGCCCCTGATCATGTATTTAATGTGTCTCCAGAGTAAGCCCCTGATCATGTATTTAATGTGTCTCTCCAGAGTAAGCCCCTGATAATGTATTTAATGTGTCTCTCCAGAGTAAGCCCCTGATCATGTATTTAATGTGTCTCTCCAGAGTAAGCCCCTGATAATGTATTAATGTGTCTCCAGAGTAAGCCCCTGATAATGTATTTAATGTGTCTCCAGAGTAAGCCCCTGATAATGTATTTAATGTGTCTCCAGAGTAAGCCCCTGATAATGTATGTAATGTGTCTCCAGAGTAAGCCCCTGATAATGTATTTAATGTGTCTCCAGAGTAAGCCCCTGATAATGTATTTAATGTGTCTCCAGAGTAAGCCCCTGATAATGTATGTAATGTCTCTCTCCAGAGTAAGCCCCTGATAATGTATTTAGTGTCTCCAGAGTAAGCCCCTGATAATGTATTTAATGTGTCTCTCCAGAGTAAGCCCCTGATAATGTATTTAATGTGTCTCCAGAGTAAGCCCCTGATAATGTATTTAGTGTCTCCAGAGTAAGCCCCTGATAATGTATTTAATGTCTCCAGAGTAAGCCCCTGATAATGTATTTAATGTGTCTCTCCAGAGTAAGCCCCTGATAATGTATTTAATGTGTCTCTCCAGAGTAAGCCCCTGATAATGTATTTAATGTGTCTCCAGAGTAAGCCCCTGATAATGTATTTAATGTCTCCAGAGTAAGCCCCTGATAATGTATTTAATGTCTCCAGAGTAAGCCCCTGATAATGTATTTAATGTCTCCCCAGAGTAAGCCCCTGATAATGTATTAATGTGTCTCTCCAGAGTAAGCCCCTGATAATGTATTTAATGTCTCCAGAGTAAGCCCCTGATAATGTATTTAGTGTCTCCAGAGTAAGCCCCTGATAATGTATTTAATGTCTCCAGAGTAAGCCCCTGATAATGTATTTAATGTCTCCAGAGTAAGCCCCTGATAATGTATTTAATGTCTCCAGAGTAAGCCCCTGATCATGTATTTAATGTGTCTCCAGAGTAAGCCCCTGATAATGTATTTAATGTGTCTCCAGAGTAATCCCCTGATAATGTATTTAGTGTGTCTCCAGAGTAAGCCCCTGATAATGTATTTAATGTGTCTCTCCAGAGTAAGCCCCTGATCATGTATTTAATGTGTCTCCAGAGTAAGCCCCTGATAATGTATTTAATGTCTCCAGAGTAAGCCCCTGATAATGTATTTAATGTCTCCAGAGTAAGCCCCTGATAATGTATTAATGTGTCTCTCCAGAGTAAGCCCCTGATAATGTATTTAATGTGTCTCTCCAGAGTAAGCCCCTGATAATGTATTTAATGTGTCTCTCCAGAGTAAGCCCCTGATAATGTATTTAATGTGTCTCCAGAGTAAGCCCCTGATAATGTATGTAATGTGTCTCCAGAGTAAGCCCCTGATAATGTATTTAATGTGTCTCCAGAGTAAGCCCCTGAACGTGGAGTACCTGATGATGGACGCGTCCGTTCTACTTCCTCCTACTGGTACTCCTCTGACTGGAATAGACTTCGTTAAGAGACTGCCCCTGTGGAGGAGTAGAGAAGACCAGACGGGTAACACACACATACACACCACACACACTGAGACACACCTACTGACCTGGGGAGGGATGTTCTGTACCTACTGACCTGGGGAGGGATGTTCTGTACCTATTGACCTGGGGAGGGATGTTCTGTACCTATTGACCTGGGGAGGGATGTTCTGTACCTACTGACCTGGGGAGGGATGTTCTGTACCTACTGACCTGGGGAGGGATGTTCTGTACCTACTGACCTGGGGAGGGATGTTCTGTACCTATTGACCTGGGGAGGGATGTTCTGTACCTACTGACCTGGGGAGGGATGTTCTGTACCTACTGACCTGGGGAGGGATGTTCTGTACCTACTGACCTGGGGAGGGATGTTCTGTACCTACTGACCTGGGGAGGGATGTTCTGTACCTACTGACCTGGGGAGGGATGTTCTGTACCTACTGACCTGGGGAGGGATGTTCTGTACCTACTGACCTGGGGTGGGATGTGCTGTACCTACTGACCTGGGGAGGGATGTGCTGTACCAGCTACTGACCTGGGGAGGGATGTGCTGTACCAGCTACTGACCTGGGGAGGGATGTTCTGTACCTACTGTCCTGGGGAGGGATGTGCTGTACCAGCTACTGACCTGGGGAGGGATGTTCTGTACCTACTGACCTGGGGAGAGATGTTCTGTACCACCTACTGACCTGGGGAGGGATGTGCTGTACCTCCTGACCTGGGGAGGGATGGTCTGTACCACCTACTGACCTGGGGAGGGATGTTCTGTACCTACTGACCTGGGGAGGGATGTTCTGTACCTACTGACCTGGGGAGGGATGGTCTGTACCACCTACTGACCTGGGGAGGGATGTTCTATACCTACTGACCTGGGGAGGGATGGTCTGTACCACCTACTGACCTGGGGAGGGATGTTCTGTACCTACTGACCTGGGGAGGGATGGTCTGTACCACCTACTGACCTGGGGAGGGATGTTCTATACCTACTGACCTGGGGAGGGATGGTCTGTACCACCTACTGACCTGGGGAGGGATGGTCTGTACCACCTACTGACCTGGGGAGGGATGTTCTGTACCTACTGACCTGGGGAGGGATGTTCTGTACCTACTGACCTGGGGAGGGATGTGCTGTACCACCTACTGACCTGGGGAGGGATGTTCTGTACCTACTGACCTGGGAGGGATGTTCTGTACCACCTACTGACCTGGGGAGGAATGTTCTGTACCACCTACTGACCTGGGGAGGAATGTTCTGTACCACCTACTGACCTGGGGAGGGATGTTCTGTACCTACTGACCTGGGAGGGATGTTCTGTACCACCTACTGACCTGGGGAGGGGATGTTCTGTACCTACTGACCTGGGGAGGGATGTTCTGTACCTACTGACCTGGGGAGGGATGTTCTGTACCACCTACCTGACCTGGGGAGGGATGTTCTGTACCACCTACTGACCTGGGGAGGGGATGTTCTGTACCACCTACTGACCTGGGGAGGGATGTTCTATACCACCTACTGACCTGGGAGGGATGTTCTATACCACCTACTGACCTGGGAGGGATGTTCTGTACCACCTACTGACCTGGGGAGGGATGTTCTGTACCTACTGACCTGGGGAGGGATGTTCTGTACCTACTGACCTGGAGAGGGATGTTTTCTGTACCACCTACTGACCTGGGGAGGGATGTTCTGTACCTACTGACCTGGGAGGGATGTTCTGTACCACCTACTGACCTGGAGAGGGATGTTCTGTTACCTACTGACCTGGGGAGGGATGTTCTGTACTAAGTGAGACACACTGAACCAGCCACTTTGTGTGTCGTATGTTGGTGACCGATGTTGTTCTCCCTCTACAGGCCATCCGCGTGTTCTTCATGCTGAGATCACTATCTCTTCAGCTGCAGGGAGAACCAGAGACGCAGCTTCCTCTCACTCGCTCTGAAGACCTCATCAAGACCGACGATGTTCTGGACCTAAGTAAGACTGTGTGTGTGTGTGTGTGTGTGTGTGTGTGTTAAGCTCTGACTGACCATGCTCTTGACCTCATCAAGACTGACTGTGTTCTATAGACCTCAAGACTGACTGTGTTCTACACCTCATCAAGACTGACTGTGTTCTAGACCTCATCAAGACTGACTGTGTTCTAGACCTCATCAAGACTGACCTTGTTCAAGACCTCATCAAGACTGACCTTGTTCTAGACCTCATCAAGACTGACCTTGTTCTAGACCTCATCAAGACTGACTGTGTTCTAGACCTCATCAAGAATGGCCGTGTTCTAGACCTCATCAAGACTGTCCGTGTTCTAAACCTCATCAAGACTGACCTTGTTCTAGACCTCATCAAGACTGACTGTGTTCTAGACCTCATCAAGACTGACTGTGTTCTAGACCTCATCCAGACTGACTGTGTTCTAGACCTCATCGAGACTGACCCGGTTCTAGACCTCATCGAGACTGACCGTGTTCTACACCTCATCGAGACCGATCGGGTTCTACACCTCATCGATACCGACCCGGTTCTAGACCTCATCGAGACTGACCGGGTTCTAGACCTCATCGAGACTGACCGGGTTCTACACTTAATCAAGACTGACCGTGTTCTAGACCTCATCAAGACTGACTGTGTTCTAGATCTCATCAAGACTGACCGTGTTCTAGACCTCATCGAGACTGACCCGGTTCTAAACCTCATTGAGACTGACCGTGTTCTACACCTCATTGAGACTGACTGTGTTCTACACCTCATTGAGACTGACTGTGTTCTACACCTCATCGAGACTGACCCGGTTCTACACCTCATTGAGACTGACCATGTTCTAGATCTCAGTAAGTCTGTGTGAGTTTGTTACAGTAATATTCTTGGAACAGACAGAAGGGGTTCAGGCCCACAGTGGAAACATCTGACTCAACTCTGATACACTTTTAGAGCAGAGGTGTGTGTGTGTGGTGTGTGTGTGTGGTGTGTGTGTGTGTGTGTGTGTGTGTGTGTGTGTGTGTGTGTGTGTGTGAAATGAGATGAAACACTGAAACACTTCCCTTCTGATACAGAGAGAGACCTGGGGGAGGGATGGTTGATTAAGTCTCTATCTGATAGAGACCTGGGGGAGGGATGGTTGATTAAGTCTCTATCTGATAGAGACCTGGGGGAGGTTTGGTTGATTAAGTCTCTATCTGATAGAGACCTGGGGGGGGGGGGGGGTTGAGTAAGTCTCTATCTGATAGAGACCTGGGGGAGGGATGGTTGATTAAGTCTCTATCTGATGGAGACCTGGGGGAGGTTTGGTTGAATAAGTCTCTATCTGATAGAGACCTGGGGGGGAGGGATGGTTGATTAAGTCTCTATCTGATAGAGACCTGGGGGGGGGGGGGGGGGGGGGGTTGATTAAGTCTCTATCTGATAGAGACCTGGGGGAGGGATGGTTGATTAAGTCTCTATCTGATAGAGACCTGGGGGAGGGGATGGTTGATTAAGTCTCTATCTGGTAGAGACCTGGGGGGGGGGGGGGTTGATTAAGTCTCTATCTGATAGAGACCTGGGGGAGGTTTGGTTGATTAAGTCTCTATCTGATAGAGACCTGGGGGGGGGGGGGGGGGTTGAGTAAGTCTCTATCTGATAGAGACCTGGGGGAGGGATGGTTGATTAAGTCTCTATCTGATGGAGACCTGGGGGAGGGATGGTTGATTAAGTCTCTATCTGATAGAGACCTGGGGGAGGGATGGTTGATTAAGTCTCTATCTGATAGAGACCTGGATGAGGGATGGTTGATTAAGTCTCTACCTGATAGTGACGTTGATCTCATTGTTTTATTGACGAGGAAGGGAAAGTAGATAGCTAAGTATAAACAGGTGATTTTCAACCACACGGCACAGGCTGTGTCGGCTAAAGGTCAGTCTGGAACCTCGTTCCTCAGTTATCTCTGACAACGACATATCACGCCACAGGGCTGTGTCGGCTAAAGGTCAGTCTGGAACCTCGTTCCTCAGTTATCTCTGACAACGACATATCACGCCACAGGGCTGTGTCGGCTAAAGGTCAGTCTGGAACCTCGTTCCTCAGTTATCTCTGACAACGACACATCACGGCTTAATCATTTAATGACATTTAATAATAATAATAATAATAATAATTTATTAAACACAGAATATTTCTCAGACCTCGTCAATGACGTCCACGTGTGTGTGTGTGTGTTGGGGTGTGTGTGTGTGTGTGTGTGTTGGGGTGTGTGTGTGTGTGTGTGTGCGTTGGGGTCATTGTAAGTACAGTGGGGCAAAAAGGTATTTAGTCAGCCACCAATTGTGCAAGTTCTCCCACTTAAAAAGATGAGAGAGGCCTGTAATTTTCATCATAGGTACACTTCAACTATGACAGACAAATGAGGGGAAAAAATCCAAAAAATCACATTGTAGGATTTTTAATGAATTTATTTGACAATTATGGTGGAAAATAAGTATAAATTATATTAATTATATTATATTAATTATTAGAAAGACAATTAATACTCCTCATTATAATATTAGTCTCTACTGTCTAACGTGGTGGATTAATACTCCTCATTATAAAGATGTCTCTACTGTCTAACGTGGTGGATTAATACTCCTCATTATAATATTAGTCTCTACTGTCTAACGTGGTGGATTAATACTCCTCATTATAATATTAGTCTCTACTGTCTAACGTGGTGGATTAATACTCCTCATTATAATATTAGTCTCTACTGTCTAACGTGGTGGATTAATACTCCTCATTATAATATTAGTCTCTACTGTCTAACGTGGTGGATTAATACTCCTCATTATAATATTAGTCTCTACTGTCTAACGTGGTGGATTAATACTCCTCATTATAAAGATGTCTCTACTGTCTAACGTGGTGGATTAATACTCCTCATTATAATATTAGTCTCTACTGTCTAACGTGGTGGATTATTACTCCTCATTATAATATTAGTCTCTACTGTCTAACGTGGTGGATTAATACTCCTCATTATAAAGATGTCTCTACTGTCTAACGTGGTGGATTAATACTCCTCATTATAATATTAGTCTCTACTGTCTAACGTGGTGGATTAATGCTCCTCATTATAATATTAGTCTCTACTGTCTAACGTGGTGGATTAATGCTCCTCATTATAATATTAGTCTCTACTGTCTAACGTGGTGGATTAATGCTCCTCATTATAATATTAGTCTCTACTGTCTAACGTGGTGGATTAATACTCCTCATTATAAAGATGTCTCTACTGTCTAACGTGGTGGATTAATACTCCTCATTATAATATTAGTCTCTACTGTCTAACGTGGTGGATTAATGCTCCTCATTATAAAGATGTCTCTACTGTCTAACGTGGTGGATTAATACTCCTCATTATAATATTAGTCTCTACTGTCTAACGTGGTGGATTAATACTCCTCAT
>NW_022261983.1:18455268-18487768 GCF_002021735.2 Oncorhynchus kisutch
TCTCTCTCTCTCTCTCTGTCTCTCTCTCTCTCCTGGTCTCTGTCTTCTCTCTCTGTCTCTCTCTCTGTCTCTGTCTCTCTCTCTGTCTCTCTCTCTGTCTCTCTCTCTCTCTTGTCCTCTCTCCTCTCTCTCTGTCTCTTCTCATCTCTCTCTCGTGTCTCTCTCTCTCTCTGTCTCTCTCTCTCTTCCTTCTCTCTGTCTCTCTCTCTCTCTCTGTCTCTCTCTCCTCTCTGCGTCTCTCTCTCTCTCTGTTTTTTTTCTCCCCTCTCTCTGCCTCTCTCTCTCTATGTCTCTCTCTCTCTCTCGTCTCTCTCTCTCTCTCGTCTCTCTCTGTCTCTCTCTCTCTCTCTTCTCTCTGTCTCCTCTCTCTCTTCTCGTCTCTCTCTCTCTCTCTGTCTCTGTCTTCTCTCTCTCTCTCTGTTCTCTCCTCTCTCTCCTGTCTCTCTCTCTGTCTCTCTCTGCTCTCTCTGTCTCTCTCTCTGTCTCTGTCTCTCTCTCTGTCTCTGTCTCTCTCTCTCTCTCTGTCTTTCTCTCTTTCTCTCTCTCTTTCTCTCTTTCTCTCTTTCTCTCTCTCTCTCTCTCTCAATTCAATTCAAGGGCTTTATTGGCATGGGAAACGTGTTAACATTGCCAAGCAAGTGAGGTAGATAATATATAAAGTGAATATATAAAGTGAAATAAACAATATAAATTAACAGTAAACATTACACATACAGAAGTTTCAAAACAGTAAAGACATTACAAATGTCATATTATATATATATATATACAGTGTTTTAACACTCTCTCTCTCTCTGTCTCCGTCTCTGTCTCCTCTCTCTCTCTCCGTTTGCACCTGACATTACAAGACTGTAACACCATCTCTCTCTCTCTTCCCCCCCCCAGGACATGCAGGTGTCTGGGGTAGAGGATGACAGCAGAGCTTTAAACATTATCATCCACAAACCCTCATCCAACCCCCACGCCAAGCCCCTCCCCATCCTGCAGGCAAACTTCATATTCGCCGACCACATCCGCTGCATCATCGCTAAGCAACGCCTGGCCAAGGGCAGGATACAGGCCAGACGTATGAAGACACAGAGGATAGCAGGTAGAGAGAGAGACACAGAGGATAGCAGGTAGAGAGAGAGACACAGAGGATAGCAGGTAGAGAGAGACACAGAGGATAGCAGGTAGAGAGAGACACAGAGGATAGCAGGTAGAGAGAGACACAGAGGATAGCAGGTAGAGAGAGAGACACAGAGGATAGCAGGTAGAGAGAGAGACACAGAGGATAGCAGGTAGAGAGAGAGACACAGAGGATAGCAGGTAGAGAGAGAGACACAGAGGATAGCAGGTAGAGAGAGACAGAGATAGCAGGTAGAGAGAGAGGATAGCAGGTAGAGAGGAGCAGAGGATAGCAGGTAGAGAGAGACACAGAGGATATCAGGTAGAGAGAGAGAGACACAGAGGATATCAGGTAGAGAGAGAGACACAGAGGATAGCAGGTAGAGAGAGAGACCGAGGATAGCAGGTAGAGAGAGAGACACAGAGGATAGCAGGTAGAGAGAGAGACCGAGGATAGCAGGTAGAGAGAGAGACACAGAGGATAGCAGGTAGAGAGAGAGACAGAGGATAGCAGGTAGAGAGAGAGACAGAGGATAGCAGGTAGAGAGAGAGACAGAGGATAGCAGGTAGAGACAGAGACAGAGGATAGCAGGTAGAGACAGAGGATAGCAGACAGAGACAGAGACAGAGGATAGCAGACAGAGACAGAGGATAGCAGGTAGAGAGAGAGACAGAGGATAGCAGGTAGAGAGAGACACAGAGGATATCAGCTAGAGAGAGAGAGAGACAGAGGATAGCAGGTAGAGAGAGAGACAGAGGATAGCAGGTAGAGAGAGAGACAGAGGATAGCAGGTAGAGAGAGAGACAGAGGATAGCAGGTAGAGAGAGAGACAGAGGATAGCAGGTAGAGAGAGAGAGAGACAGAGGATATCAGCTAGAGAGAGAGAGAGACAGAGGATAGCAGGTAGAGAGAGAGACAGAGGATAGCAGGTAGAGACAGACAGAGGATAGCAGGTAGAGGGAGAGATAGAGGATAGCAGGTAGAGGGAGAGACAGAGGATAGCAGGTAGAGAGAGAGACAGAGGATAGCAGGTAGAGACAGAGGATAGAGAGAGTGACAGGGATAGAGAGAGTGACAGGGAGAGAGAGAGTGACAGGGAGAGAGAGAGTGACAGGGAGAGAGAGAGTGACAGGGAGAGAGAGAGTGACAGGGAGAGAGAGAGTGACTGGGGAGAGAGAGAGAGTGACTGGGGGGAGAGAGCGAGTGACTGGGGAGAGAGAGCGAGTGCCTGGGGAGAGAGAGAGAGAGTGCCTGGGGAGAGAGAGAGAGTGCCTGGGGAGAGAGAGAGAGTGCCTGGGGAGAGAGAGAGAGTGCCTGGGGAGAGAGAGAGAGTGCCTGGGGAGAGAGAGAGAGTGCCTGGGGGAGAGAGAGAGAGTGCCTGGGGAGAGAGAGAGAGTGCCTGGGGAGAGAGAGAGAGTGCCTGGGGAGAGAGAGAGAGTGCCTGGGGAGAGAGAGAGAGTGCCTGGGGGGAGAGAGAGTGACTGGGAGAGAGAGCGAGGTGGACGGGGAGAGAGAAAGATTGAGACATACCCGTAGAGAGAGAGATTTGACAGGGAGACACACCCGTAGAGAGAGAGATTTGACAGGGAGACACACCAGGAGAGAGAGACAGGGAGAGAAAGCCACTCAGAGGACACACCTCCCTCTCTACACACCCGGAGAGAGACAGAGAGAGAAAGCCACTCAGAGGACACCTCCCTCTCTAACATCTCTGTGTGTTCCAGCGTTACTAGACCTTCCTGTCCAGCCCAGTTCGTCAGAGGTTCTGGGCTTCGGCCAGACAGGAAACACTGCTGCCGGCGGTCAACTCCCTTTCCGCTTCTACGACCAATCGCGTCGAGCGCCCAACGACCCCACCGCACAGAGATCTGTGTTCGCCTCCGTTGACAAAGTTCCAGGTAATACACACTTCCTGTTACACACCTACTGTACATTCACTTCCTGTTACACACCTATTTCCTGTTACACAACTACCTACTGTACATTCACTTCCCGTTACACACCTACTGTACATTCACTTCCCGTTACACACCTACTGTACATTCACTTCCTGTTACACACCTACTGTACATTCACTTCCTGTTACACACCTACTGTACATTCACTTCCTGTTACACACCTACTGTACATTCACTTCCTGTTACACACCTACCTACTGTACATTCACTTCCTGTTACACACCTACCTACTGTACATTCACTTCCTGTTACACACGATAATGTACAGAAGCATGTCAGGGGTTCACCTAGGGGTCATGATAGGGGCTGCACCAAATGATAATGTACAGAAGCATGTCAGGGGTTCACCTAGGGGTCATGATAGGGGCTGCACCAAATGATAATGTACAGAAGCATGTCAGGGGTTCACCTAGGGGTCATGATAGGGGCTGCACCAAATGATAATGTACAGAAGCATGTCAGGGGTTCACCTAGGGGTCATGATAGGGGCTGCACCAAATGATAATGTACAGAAGCATGTCAGGGGTTCACCTAGGGGTCATGATAGGGGCTGCACCAAATGATAATGTACAGAAGCATGTCAGGGGTTCACCTAGGGGTCATGATAGGGGCTGCACCAAATGATAATGTACAGAAGCATGTCAGGGGTTCACCTAGGGGTCATGATAGGGGCTGCACCAAATGATAATGTACAGAAACATGTCAGGGGTTCACCTAGGGGTCATGATAGGGGCTGCACCAAATGATAATGTACAGAAGCATGTCAGGGGTTCACCTAGGGGTCATGATAGGGGCTGCACCAAATGATAATGTACAGAAGCATGTCAGGGGTTCACCTAGGGGTCATGATAGGGGCTGCACCAAATGATAATGTACAGAAGCATGTCAGGGGTTCACCTAGGGGTCATGATAGGGGCTGCACCAAATGATAATGTACAGAAGCATGTCAGGGGTTCACCTAGGGGTCATGATAGGGGCTGCACCAAATGATAATGTACAGAAGCATGTCAGGGGTTCACCTAGGGGTCATGATAGGGGCTGCACCAAATGATAATGTACAGAAGCATGTCAGGGGTTCACCTAGGGGTCATGATAGGGGCTGCACCAAATGATAATGTACAGAAGCATGTCAGGGGTTCACCTAGGGGTCATGATAGGGGCTGCACCAAATGATAATGTACAGAAGCATGTCAGGGGTTCACCTAGGGGTCATGATAGGGGCTGCACCAAATGATAATGTACAGAAACATGTCAGGGGTTCACCTAGGGGTCATGATGTATTAGAATAATTGATTATGTTGTATTAATAGAAGGGGAGGGGCTATAAGACTCCTCCCCCTTACATGTATAGGGTCCTAGACTACAGATTAACTATATATATATATTATATATTATTATAGAGGTGTAATATTGTTCCAGTGGTTTTCTAGTCTCTCTACCTCTTATAAAGAAACTGTCTGAGAAATGTGTGGCTGTGAAGACAGAACTCTGCAGTAGGTAGGAGCAACTTCCGGCCGCCGTCAGAGATGTCCGCCTCGCTTCGCGTTCCTAGGAAACTATGCAGTTTTTTGTTTTTTTACGTGTTATTTCTTACACTAGTACCCCAGGTCATCTTAGGTTTCATTACATACAGTCGAGAAGAACTACTGAATATAAGATCAGCGTCAACTCACCATCAGTACGACCAAGAATATGTTTTTCGCGACGCGGATCCTGTGTTCTGCCTTACAAACAGGACAACGGAGTGGATCCCATGCATCGACCCAAAAAAACGACTCCGAAAAAGAGGGAAACGAGGCGGTCTTCTGGTCAGACTCCGGAGACGGGCACACCGTGCACCACTCCCTAGCATTCTTCTTGCCAATGTCCAGTCTCTTGACAACCAGGTTGATGAAATCCGAGCAAGGGTAGCATTCCAGAGGGACATCAGAGACTGTAACGTTCTTTGCTTCACGGAAACATGGCTCACTGGAGAGACGCTATCCGAGGCGGTGCAGCCAACGGGTTTCTCCACGCATCGCGCCGACAGAAACAAACATCTTTCTGGTCAGAAGAGGAGCGGGGGGCGTATGCCTTATGGCTAACGAGACATGGTGTGATGAAAGAAACATACAGGAACTCATCCTTCTGTTCACCTGATTTAGAATTCCTCACAATCAAATGTAGACCGCATTATCTACCAAGAGAATTCTCTTCGATTATAATCACAGCCGTGTATATATCCCCCCAAGCAGACACATCGATGGCTCTGAACGAACTTTATTTAACTCTTTGCAAACTGGAAACGATTTATCCGGAGGCTGCATTCATTGTAGCCTCCGGGGGCGGCAGGGGGCGGCAGGGTAGCCTAGCGGCAGGGTAGCCTAGTGGTTAGAGCGTTGGACTAGTAACCGGAAGGTTGTGAGTTCAAACCCCCGAGCTGACAAGGTACAAATCTGTCGTTCTGCCCCTGAACAGGCAGTTAACCCACTGTTCCCAGGCCGTTATTGAATATAAGAATTTGTTCTTAACTGACTTGCCTAGTTAAATAAAGGTAAAAAAAAAATAAAAGTAGCTGGGGATTTTAACAACACACACACACACACACACACACACACACACACACACACACACACACACTAAGCAGACACCTCAACGGAAAACTGGAAACCACATATCCTGAGGCTGCAGTTATTGTAGCTGGGGATTTTAACAAGGCTAATCTGAAAACAAGACTCCCTAAATTTTATCAGCATATCGATTGCGCAACCAGGGGTGGAAAGACCTTGGATCATTGTTACTCTAACTTCCGCAACGCATATAAGGCCCTGCCCCGGCCCCCCTTTCGGAAAAGCTGACCACGACTCCATTTTGCTGATCCCTGCCTACAGACAGAAACTAAAACAAGAAGCTCCCACGCTGAGGTCTGTCCAACGCTGGTCCGACCAAGCTGATTCCAAACTCCAAGACTGCTTCCATCACGTGGACTGGGAGATGTTTCGTATTGCGTCAGATAACAATATTGACGAATACGCTGATTCGGTGTGCGAGTTCATTAGAACGTGCGTTGAAGATGTCGTTCCCATAGCAACGATTAAAACATTCCCTAACTAGAAACCGTGGATTGATGGCAGCATTCGCGTGAAACTGAAAGCGCGAACCACTGCTTTTAATCAGGGCAAGGTGTCTGGTAACATGACCGAATACAAACAGTGCAGCTATTCCCTCCGCAAGGCTATCAAACAAGCTAAGCGTCAGTACAGAGACAAAGTAGAATCTCAATTCAACGGCTCAGACACAAGAGGCATGTGGCAGGGTCTACAGTCAATCACGGACTACAGGAAGAAATCCAGCCCAATCACAGACCAGGATGTCTTGCTCCCAGGCAGACTAAATAACTTTTTTGGCCGCTTTGAGGACAATACAGTGCCACGGCCTGCAACGAAAACATGCGGTCTCTCCTTCACTGCAGCCGAGGTGAGTAAGACATTTAAACGTGTTAACCCTCGCAAGGCTGCAGGCCCAGACGGCATCCCCAGCCGCGCTCTCAGAGCATGCGCAGACCAGCTGGCCGGTGTGTTTACGGACATATTCAATCAATCCCTATACCAGTCTGCTGTTCCCACATGCTTCAAGAGGGCCACCATTGTTCCTGTTCCCAAGAAAGCTAAGGTAACTGAGCTAAACGACTACCGCCCCGTAGCACTCACTTCCGTCATCATGAAGTGCTTTGAGAGACTAGTCAAGGACCATATCACCTCCACCCTACCTGACACCCTAGACCCACTCCAATTTGCTTACTGCCCAAATAGGTCCACAGACGATGCAATCTCAACCACACTGCCCTAACCCATCTGGACAAGAGGAATACCTATGTGAGAATGCTGTTCATCGACTACAGCTCGGCATTCAACACCATAGTACCCTCCAAGCTTGTCATCAAGCTCGAGACCCTGGGTCTCGACCCCGCCCTGTGCAACTGGGTACTGGACTTCCTGACGGGCCGCCCCCAGGTGGTGAGGGTAGGCAACAACATCTCCTCCCCGCTGATCCTCAACACTGGGGCCCCACAAGGGTGCGTTCTGAGCCCTCTCCTGTACTCCCTGTTCACCCACGACTGCGTGGCCACGCACGCCTCCAACTCAATTAGCAAGTTTGCGGACGACACAACAGTGGTAGGCTTGATTACCAACAACGACGAGACGGCCTACAGGGAGGAGGTGAGGGCCCTCGGAGTGTGGTGTCAGGAAAATAACCTCACACTCAACGTCAACAAAACTAAGGAGATGATTGTGGACTTCAGGAAACAGCAGAGGGAACACCCCCCTATCCACATCGATGGAACAGTAGTGGAGAGGGTAGCAAGTTTTAAGTTCCTCGGCATACACATCACAGACAAACTGAATTGGTCCACTCACACAGACAGCATCGTGAAGAAGGCGCAGCAGCGCCTCTTCAACCTCAGGAGGCTGAAGAAATTCGGCTTGTCACCAAAAGCACTCACAAACTTCTACAGATGCACAATCGAGAGCATCCTGGCGGGCTGTATCACCGCCTGGTACGGCAACTGCTCCGCCCTCAACCGTAAGGCTCTCCAGAGGGTAGTGAGGTCTGCACAACGCATCACCGGGGGCAAACTACCTGCCCTCCAGGACACCTACACCACCCGATGTTACAGGAAGGCCATAAAGGTCATCAAGGACATCAACCATCCGAGCCACTGCCTGTTCACCCCGCTATCATCCAGAAGGCGAGGTCAGTACAGGTTCATCAAAGCTGGGACCGAGAGACTGAAAAACAGCTTCTATCTCAAGGCCATCAGACTGTTAAACAGCCACCACTAACATTGAGTGGCTGCTGCCAACACACTGACACTGACTCAACTCCAGCCACTTTAATAATGGGAATTGATGGGAAATGATGTAAATATATCACTAGCCACTTTAAACAATGCTACCTTATATAATGTTACTTACCCTACATTATTCATCTCATATGCATACGTATATACTGTACTCTATATCATCGACTGCATCCTTATGTAATACATGTATCACTAGCCACTTTAACTATGCCACTTTGTTTACATACTCATCTCATATGTTATACTGTACCCGATATCATCTACTGTATCTTGCCTATGCTGCTCTGTACCATCACTCATTCATATATCCTTATGTACATATTCTTTATCCCCTTACACTGTGTATAAGACAGTAGTTTTGGAATTGTTAGTTAGATTACTTGTTGGTTATTACTGCATTGTCGGAACTAGAAGCACAAGCATTTCGCTACACTCGCATTAACATCTGCTAACCATGTGTATGTGACAAATAAAATTCGATTTGATTTTGAGTGTAAGAGATAAGAGACGAGTCAGACATTCCACTATAAGTCAACTTTATATAGCTGTGTATGCATGGGCTTGGTCTGATGAGTAGAAGGTAATGAGGTATGCAGTGACATCACAAGGGCTGGACTTCGGGTTCTATAAATCAACTTTGGGGTAGTGGACATTTACTGCCTAGGCCTCTCTTGTAAGTTTATATAGCTGTGTAAGCATGGGCTTGGTCTGATGAGTAGAAGGTAATGAGTTATGCAGTGACATCACAAGGGCTGGACTTCGGGTTTAATAAAAGCAACTTGAGACCTTTTTCTATTTTTTGGAACTTACTGGGAAATGTTGCGTTATGTTCCTGTTGTCAACTTCTCTCTTCAATTGCATTTATAAATGAATGAATGATTTACTTAAAGATATTGTCTAAATGCTCATTTCACCAATGAGCCAATGATTGACAAGGAACAAGGAAATGAACCCCAACAAACACACCAGTTGTATGTTCAGCTCGAAGAGGTTTAATGTGTCCTAGAATGGGGTTGGTATCATTTCAGCTTTAACAGAAGGGGTTTAGTGTGTCCTAGAATGGGGTTGGTATCATTTCAGCTTTAACAGAAGGGGTTTAGTGTGTCCTAGAATGGGGTTGGTATCATTTCAGCTTTAACAGATGGGGTTTAGTGTCCTAGAATGGGGTTGGTATCATTTCAGCTGTAACAGAAGGAGTTTAGTGTCCTAGAATGGGGTTGGTATGGGGTTGGTATCATTTCAGCTTTAACAGAAGGGGTTAGTGTCCTAGAATGGGGTTGGTATCATTTCAGCTTTAACAGATGGGGTTTAGTGTCCTAGAATGGGGTTTGTATCATTTCAGCTGTAACAGAAGGAGTTTAGTGTCCTAGAATGGGGTTGGTATGGGGTTGGTATCATTTCAGTTTTAACAGAAGGGGTTTAGTGTCCTAGAATGGGGTTGGGATCATTTCAGCTTTAACAGAAGGGGTTTAGTGTCCTAGAATGGGGTTGGTATCATTTCAGCTTTAACAGAAGGGGTTAGTGTCCTAGAATGGGGTTGGTATCATTTCAGCTTTAACAGAAGGGGGTTAGTGTCCTAGAATGGGGTTGGTATCATTTCAGCTTTAACCGAAGGGGTTTAGTGTCCTAGAATGGGGTTGGTATCATTTCAGCTGTAACAGAAGGGGTTTAGTGTCCTAGAATGAGGTTGGTTTCTATGTAACTAAGTGGTGGTATTTCCTCTTAATCTGTGTAGGGTGAACAGTGTATTCAGACTCCTTCTCCACATCTTGTTACGTTACAGCCTTATTCTAAAATGGATTCAATCGTTTTTTTCCCCCTCATCAACCTACACACAATACCCCGTAATGACATCACAATACCCCGTAATGACATCCCAATACCCCATAATGGCATCCCAATACCCCATAATGACATCCCAATACCCCATAATGACATCGCAATACCCCATAATGACATCACAATACCCCATAATGACATCACAATACCCCATAATGACATCACAATACCCCATAATGACATCCCAATACCCCATAATGACATCCCAATACCCCGTAATGACATCCCAATACCCCATAATGACATCCCAATACCCCGTAATGACATCCCAATACCCCGTAATGACATCCCAATACCCCATAATGACATCACAATACCCCATAATGCCATCCCAATACCCCATAATGACATCGCAATACCCCATAATGACATCACAATACCCCATAATGCCATCCCAATACCCCATAATGACATCACAATACCCCATAATGACATCCCAATACCCCATAATGACATCACAATACCCCATAATGACATCCCAATACCCCATAATGACATCCCAATACCCCGTAATGACATCCCAATACCCCATAATGACATCACAATACCCCATAATGACATCCCAATACCCCATAATGACATCCCAATACCCCATAATGACATCCCAATACCCCATAATGACATCCCAATACCCATAATGACATCCCAATACCCCGTAATGACATCCCAATACCCCGTAATGACATCACAATACCCCATAATGACATCACAATACCCCATAATGACATCACAATACCCCATAATGACATCACAATACCCCATAATGACATCCCAATACCCCATAATGACATCCCAATACCCCATAATGACATCCCAATACCCCATAATGACATCCCAATACCCCATAATGACATCCCAATACCCCATAATGACATCCCAATACCCCGTAATGACATCACAATACCCCATAATGACATCACAATACCCCATAATGACATCCCAATACCCCATAATGACATCCCAATACCCATAATGACATCCCAATACCCCATAATGACATCCCAATACCCCGTAATGACATCACAATACCCCATAATGACATCCCAATACCCCGTAATGACATCACAATACCCCATAATGACATCCCAATACCCCGTAATGACATCCCAATACCCCGTAATGACATCACAATACCCCATAATGACATCGCAATACCCCATAATGACATCCCAATACCCCGTAATGACATCCCAATACCCCATAATGACATCCCAATACCCCATAATGACATCCCAATACCCCGTAATGACATCCCAATACCCCGTAATGACATCACAATACCCCATAATGACATCACAATACCCCATAATGACATCACAATACCCCATAATGACATCACAATACCCCATAATGATGAAGGAAAAAACATTTTATTTTTTGCAAATGTATAATAAATAAAAAATATCTGAAATATCACAGTTATATATTCAGACCCTTCAACAAAGTACTCAGTACTTTGTTGAAGCACCTTGGGCAGCGATTACAGCCTTGCGTCATCTTGGGTTTCACCCTACAAGCTTGGCACACCTGTATTTGGGGAGTTTCTCCCATTCTTCTCTGCAGATCCTCTCAAGCTCTGTCAGGTTGGATGGGGTGCTTCGCTGCACGGCTATTCTCAAGTCTCTCCAGAGATGTTCGAACAGGTTAAAGTCCGGACTCTGGCTGAGTCATTCATGGACATTTAGAGACTTGTTCCGAAGCCACTCCTGCGTTGTCTTGGCTGTGTGCTACGCCCCAGTCTGATATCCTGAGGGCTCTGGAACAGGTTTTCATCAAGGATCTCTCTGTACTTTGCTCCGTTCATCTTTCCCTCGATCCTGACTAGTCTCCCAGTCCCTGCCGCTGAAAAAACATCCCCACAGCATGATGCTGCCACCACCATGCTTCACCATAGGGATGGTGCCAGGTTTCCTCCAGACATGATGCTGCCACCACCATGCTTCACCGTAGGGATGGTGCCAGGTTTCCTCCAGACATGATGCTGCCACCACCATGCTTCACCGTAGGGATGGTGCCAGGTTTCCTCCAGACATGATGCTGCCACCACCATGCTTCACCGTAGGGATGGTACCAGGTTTCCTCCAGACATGATGCTGCCACCACCATGCTTCACCGTAGGGATGGTGCCAGGTTTCCTCCAGACATGATGCTGCCACCACCATGCTTCACCGTAGGGATGGTGCCAGGTTTCCTCCAGACATGATGCTGCCACCACCATGCTTCACCGTAGGGATGGTGACAGATTTCCTCCAGACATGATGCTGCCACCACCATGTTTCACCATAGGGATGGTACCAGGTTTCCTCCAGACATGATGCTGCCACCACCATGCTTCACCGTAGGGATGGTGCCAGGTTTCCTCCAGACATGACGCTTGGCATTCAGGCCACAGAGTTCAATCTTGCCTTTCCAAATCCTGTCCAATCAATTGAATTTACCACAGGTGGACTCCAATCAAGTTGTAGAAACATCTCAAGGATGATCAATGGAAACAGGAAGCACCTGAGTTCAATTTCGAGTCTGATCGCAAAGGGTCTGAATACTTATGTAAAACAGCTATTTCTGTGTTTTTTTTTTTTATACATTTCCAAACATTTCAACAACAAAAAAAAACTGTTTTATTTAATCGATTTCAGAATAAAGCTGGGTGTAACACACACACTGGGTAATGTCGTTCTGTAGGTTGGATGTTTAGTGTCTAGCACACACACACAGAGAGAGAGGGAGAGAGACTGTTTAGTGTCTAGCACCCAGAGAGAGAGAGACTGTTTAGTGTCTGGCACCCAGAGAGAGAGAGACTGTTTAGTGTCTAGCACCCAGAGAGAGACTGGGACAGAGCCAGAGAGGGAGGGAGAGAGAGAGACTGGGAGAGAGAGAGATTGACTGGTAGAGTGAGACAGACAGAGACAGAGAGACTTAAGTGTCTAGCACCCAGAGAGAGAGAGAGAGACTGGGAGAGGGAGAGATACTGGGACAGAGACAGAGAGACGGGGACAGAGACAGAGAGACTGGGACAGAGGCAGGGACAGAGGCAGAGAGACTGGGACAGAGGCAGAGAGACTGGGACAGAGGCAGAGAGACTGGGACAGAGGCAGAGAGACTGGGACAGAGAGACTTAAGTGTCTAGCACCCAGAGAGAGAGAGACTGGGAGAGGGAGAGAGAGATACTGGGACAGAGAGACTGGGACAGAGACAGAGAGACTGGGACAGAGAGACTGGGACAGAGCGACTGGGACAGAGACAGAGAGACTGGGACAGAGACAGAGAGACTGGGACAGAGAGACTGGGACAGAGACAGAGAGACTGGGACAGAGAGACTGGGACAGAGGCAGAGAGACTGGGACAGAGGCAGAGAGACTGGGACAGAGACAGAGAGACTTAAGTGTCTAGCACTCAGTAATGTGTTGTTCTGTTTACCTCAGTGTGTACTGCATCCGTGTGTTTATTGACATACCAACTCAATCTAATTGTTATTTAGATTTTTTTTACATAATTACACGTACGTGTGTGTGTGTGTGTGTGTGTGTGTGTGTGTGTTGTATTGCAGGGTTTGCGGTGGCCCACTGTGTATCTCAGCACAGCCCGTCCCCCCTCTCCTCCCCCTCCCCACCCTCCTCAGGCAGCACCGGACGATGTGACTCTGTTACAGCCAGTACGATATCAGCCAACAGCCCTACAGGTAACACACACACACACCAGTACAATATGTGCTAGGCTTTGATAACAGTTGTCTCTAGCTACCGTTAGCTCTAGATGCTAGGCTTAGATAGCAGTCGTCAGCTCTAGATGCTAGGCTTAGATAGCAGTCGTATGTAGCTACCGTTAGCTCTAGATGCTAGGCTTAGATAGCAGTCGTCAGCTCTAGATGCTAGGCTTATATAACAGTTGTCTTTAGCTAGATGCTAGAGCTAACAATACCTAAAGACAACTGTTATCTTTGTTGTTTGCTCTAGATTCTAGGCTTAGATAGTAGCTCTCATTAGCTCTAGATGCTAGGCTTAGATAAGTTGTCTGTAGATATTGTTAGCTCTAGATGCTAGGCTTAGATAGTAGCTATCGTTAGCTCTAGATGCTAGACTTAGATAGTAGCTATCGTCAGCTCTAGATGCTAGACTTAGATAGTAGCTATCATTAGCTCTAGATGCTAGACTTAGACAGCAGTTGTCTGTAGCGATCGTTAGCTCTAGATGCTAGGCTTAGCAGCTGTCTGTAGCGATCGTTAGCTCTAGATGCTAGGCTTAGATAGCAGTTGTCTGATATCTTCAATGATCATTTGCTGCTATCTAAGCCTAGCATCTAGCGATAACGATCGCTACAGACAACTGCTATATTAGCCTAGCATCTAGAGCAAAATATAGCTACAGACAACTGCTATATTAGCCTAGCATCTAGAGCAAACGATAGCTACAGATAGCTCGATGCTAGGCTTAGATAGCAGTTGTCTGTAGCGATCGTTAGCTCTAGATGCTAGGCTTAGATAGCAGTTGTCTGTAGCGATCGTTAGCTCTAGATGCTAGGCTTAGATAGCAGTTGTCTGTAGCGATCGTTAGCTCTAGATGCTAGGCTTAGATAGCAGTTGTCTGTAGCGATCGTTAGCTCTAGATGCTAGGCTTAGATAGCAGTTGTCTGTAGCGATCGTTAGCTCTAGATGCTAGGCTTAGATAGCAGTTGTCTGTAGCTATCGTTAGCTCTAGATGCTAGGCTAATATAGCAGTTGTCTGTAGCTATCGTTAGCTCTAGATGCTAGGCTAATATAGCAGTTGTCTGTAGCTATCTTTAGCTCTAGATGCTAGGCTAATATAGCAGTTGTCTGTAGCTATCGTTAGCTCTAGATGCTAGGCTAATATAGCAGTTGTCTGTAGCTATCGTTAGCTCTAGATGCTAGGCTAATATAGCAGTTGTCTGTAGCTATCTTTAGCTCTAGATGCTAGGCTAATATAGCAGTTGTCTGTAGCTATCGTTAGCTCTCGATGCTAGGCTTAGAAGTTGTCTGTAGCTATCGTTAGCTCTAGATGCTAGGCTTAGATAGCAGTTGTCTGTATCTATCATTAGCTCTAGATGCTAGGCTAATATAGCAGTCGTCTGTAGCTATCGTTAGTTCTGGATGCTAGGCTTAGATAGCAGTTGTCTGTTGTGATCGTTAGCTCTAGATGCTAGGCTTAGATAGCAGTCGTCTGTAGCTATCGTCTGTAGCTATGCTAGGCTTAGATAGCAGTTGTCTGTAGCTCTAGATGCTAGCTCTAGATGCTAGGCTTAGATAGTGGCGATTGTTAGCTCTAGATGCTAGGCTTAGATAGCAGTTGTCTGTAGCTATCGTTAGCTCTAGATGCTAGGCTTAGAAGTTGTCTGTAGCTATCGTTAGCTCTAGATGCTAGGCTAATATAGCAGTTGTCTGTAGCTATTGTTAGCTCTAGATGCTAGGCTTAGATAGCAGTCGTCTGTATCGATCGTTAGCTCTAGATGCTAGGATTAGATAGCAGTTGTCTGTAGCGATCGTTAGCTCTAGATGCTAGGCTTAGATAGCAGTTGTCTGTAGCTAACCGGTTGAGCTAACATTAACCCCTCTTCCTCCTCAGATGAGGAGACGTTCTTGGAGCACACCCCTCCTTCGTCCTCCGGTGGAGAGGGAGGAGGAAGAGGAGGAGAGTTAACCGGTTCTTGTTCCCCTGTCCCGTCTGTCCTGGCCCCCAGCCTCACCCCTGCCTCCCAGCCTAACATCTCTCTACTGACAGACGACAACACAGACTCTCTGAGCGTCGAGTCACTGACCCTGCTACCCCCGGCTGACCACCTGCACGCACTCGGCTCACACACACACCTCGGCACTGATACGGCTATCAGAGAGGAGGAGGAGGAGGAGGAGGAGGAGGAGGAGGAGGAGGAGGAGGGGCTAGAGAAGAGAGAAGGGAAGGAGCCAAAGGAGGAAGTGGAAGGGTCAGCGATGGAGGAAGAGGAGGAGGAGGAGACTGAAACCGAAACAACAATTCAAGAGACAGCTGAAGCAGAGATGGGAACGCCCACTGAGCAAGACACGCCCCTAGAGGCAGAGGGAGACACACCCCTTTCTTCTGAGGGAGACACACCCCTTTCAGCTGCATCAGAAGGGGAGGAGACTGGTCAGGACACACCCACGGGAGAGGAAGCAGAGAAAGACACACCTCCGAAAGAGGACACGCCTACAGAAACACCCTGATTAGAGGACAAACCCACCCTGATTAAAGAGGACACACCCACACCCTGTGTGATAGGATAGGAGAGTAGTCCCGCCTCTCTAAAATCACCCCTCCCTTTCCAGTTGTTTTGACCAGCTCTCTGGCTCCTCCCACTAGATTCACCAGCCTGCTCGCGCATGGCTAACGACCAGAGGAGTGTGGATCCCCGTCTCTGTCTCTCACACAGCAGTAGAGAGCAGATCCCTGTCTCTGTCTCTCACACAGCAGTAGAGAGCAGATCCCTGTCTCTGTCTCTCACACAGCAGTAGAGAGCAGATCCCTGTCTCTGTCTCTCACACAGCAGTAGAGAGCAGATCCCTGTCTCTGTCTCTCACACAGCAGTAGAGAGCAGATCCCTGTCTCTGTCTCTCACACAGCAGTAGAGAGCAGATCCCTGTCTCTCACACAGCAGTAGAGAGCAGATCCCTGTCTCTGTCTCTCACACAGCAGTAGAGAGCAGATCCCTGTCTCTCACGCAGCAGTAGAGAGCAGATCCCTGTCTCTCACACAGATCCCTGTCTCTCACACAGCAGTAGAGAGAGAGGAGTGTTCCTGCTCCAGCAGTTTCTGTTGCTTTATAAAAGAGCTTTGACTCTCAACATTTCATTGTTCTACTGCACAAAGGCCTGGAGACGCATTACAACACAGACATGTAATCAGTAATAAATAGACAAACAGATCAATAAGTTGTGATTCTGTTTAACGAATGGAGCAAAGATCACACTGAAACTATGTTGTCCTCCCTCCATCTCCCCTGCTTTTTCTCTCGCTCTCACTCTCTCCTACTCTCTCTCCCTCCCCCTCTCTCTCCCTCCTCTCTCTCTCCCTCCCTCTCTCTCTCCCGTCCCCCTCTCTCTCCCTCCCCCTCTCTCTCCCTCCCCCTCTCTCTCCCTCCCCCTCTCTCTCCCTCCCCCTCTCTCCCCCTCCCTCTCTCTCTCTCTCTCCCTCCCCCCTCCTTCTCTCTCCCTCCCCCTCTCTCCCCCTCCCTCTCTCTCCATCCCCCTCCTTCTCTCTCCCTCCCCCTCCTTCTCTCTCCCTCCCTCCCTCTCTCCCTCCCCCCTCCTTCTCTCTCCCTCCCTCTCCCTCTCTCCCCCTCCCTCTCTCTCCCTCCCCCTCCCTCTCTCAGCCTATAGTGTAAATATGCTCTCAGCCTTAGTAAAGTCTGGCTCTAGTGTTGTATGCTCTCCCCCTCCCACTCTCTCCCCCTCCCTCTCTCTCTCCCTCCCTCCTTCTCTCTCCCTCCCCCCTCTCTCCCCCTCCCTCTCTCTCCCTCTCCCTCTCTCCCCCTCCCTCTCTCTCCCTCCCTCTCCCTCCCTCCCTCTCTCTCCCTCCCCCTCCCTCTCTCAGCCTATAGTGTAAATATGCTCTCAGCCTTAGTAAAGTCTGGCTCTAGTGTTTCAGTAAGTTTGTATGCTCTCCCCCTCCCTCTCTCTCTCCCCCTCCCTCTCTCTCCCTCCCCCCTCCTTCTCTCTCTCCCTCCCTCCCTCTCTCTCCCTCCCTCCTTCTCTCCCTCTCCCCCTCCCTCTCTCAGCCTATAGTGTAAATATGCTCTCAGCCTTAGTAAAGTCTGGCTCTAGTGTTTCAGTAAGTTTGTATGCTCTCCCCTCCCTCTCTCTCTCCCTCCCCCCTCTCTCTCTCCCTCCCCCCCTCCTTCTCTCTCTCTCCCCCTCCCCCCTCCTCTCTCTCTCCCCCTCCCTCTCTCTCCCTCCCCCCTCCTTCTCTCCCTCCCTCCCTCTCTCTCCCTCCCCCCTCCTTCTCTCCCTCCCTCCCTCTCTCTCCCTCCCCCCTCCTTCTCTCTCTCCCTCCCTCCCTCTATCTCCCTCCCCTCCCTCTCTCAGCCTATAGTGTAAATATGCTCTCAGCCTTAGTAAAGTCTGGCTCTAGTGTTTCAGTAAGTTTGTATGCTCTGTAAATGCTATCAGCTTTTAAACCTGTAATTAATGTTAAATTACCAACAAAGAAATGAATTAAACATCTGTAATAAATGATTCTACTGACTTGGACCTGTTGTACTGTGGTGTGTTAAACCTGTAGTACTGTGGTGTGTTAGGTAGTACTGTGGTGTGTTAGGTAGTACTGTGGTGTGTTAGGTAGTACTGTGGTGTGTTAGGTAGTACTGTGGTGTGTTAGGTTGTACTGTGGTGTGTTAAACAGGTAGTACCGTGGTGTGTTAAACCTGTAGTACTGTGGTGTGTTAGGTAGTACTGTGGTGTGTTAGGTTGTACTGTGGTGTGTTAAACCTGTAGTACTGTGGTGTGTTAGGTAGTACTGTGGTGTGTTAAACCTGTAGTACTGTGGTGTGTTAGGTAGTACTGTGGTGTGTTAGGTAGTACTGTGGTGTGTTAGGTAGTACTGTGGTGTGTTAGGTTGTACTGTGGTGTGTTAGGTAGTACTGTGGTGTGTTAGGTAGTACTGTGGTGTGTTAGGTAGTACTGTGGTGTGTTAAACAGGTAGTACTGTGGTGTGTTAGGTAGTACTGTGGTGTGTTAAACCGGTAGTACTGTGGTGTGTTAGGTAGTACTGTGGTGTGTTAAACCTGTAGTACTGTGGTGTGTTAGGTAGTACTGTGGTGTGTTAGGTAGTACTGTGGTGTGTTAAACCTGTAGTACTGTGGTGTGTTAGGTAGTACTGTGGTGTGTTAAACCTGTAGTACTGTGGTGTGTTAAACCGGTAGTACTGTGGTGTGTTAGGTAGTACTGTGGTGTGTTAAACCTGTAGTACTGTGGTGTGTTAGGTAGTACTGTGGTGTGTTAGGTTGTACTGTGGTGTGTTAAACCTGTAGTACTGTGGTGTGTTAGGTAGTACTGTGGTGTGTTAAACCTGCTGTACTGTGGTGTGTTAGGTAGTACTGTGGTGTGTTAGGTAGTACTGTGGTGTGTTAGGTTGTACTGTGGTGTGTTAGGTAGTACTGTGGTGTGTTAGGTAGTACTGTGGTGTGTTAGGTAGTACTGTGGTGTGTTAGGTAGTACTGTGGTGTGTTAAACAGGTAGTACTGTGGTGTGTTAAACAGGTAGTACTGTGGTGTGTTAAACAGGTAGTACTGTGGTGTGTTAGGTAGTACTGTGGTGTGTTAAACCTGTAGTACTGTGGTGTGTTAGGTAGTACTGTGGTGTGTTAAACCTGTAGTACTGTGGTGTGTTAAACCGGTAGTACTGTGGTGTGTTAGGTAGTACTGTGGTGTGTTAAACCTGTAGTACTGTGGTGTGTTAGGTAGTACTGTGGTGTGTTAGGTTGTACTGTGGTGTGTTAAACCTGTAGTACTGTGGTGTGTTAGGTAGTACTGTGGTGTGTTAAACCTGCTGTACTGTGGTGTGTTAGGTAGTACTGTGGTGTGTTAGGTAGTACTGTGGTGTGTTAGGTTGTACTGTGGTGTGTTAGGTAGTACTGTGGTGTGTTAGGTAGTACTGTGGTGTGTTAGGTAGTACTGTGGTGTGTTAAACAGGTAGTACTGTGGTTGTGTTAAACAGGTAGTACTGTGGTGTGTTAAACAGGTAGTACTGTGGTGTGTTAGGTAGTACTGTGGTGTGTTAAACCGGTAGTACTGTGGTGTGTTAGGTAGTACTGTGGTGTGTTAAACCTGTAGTACTGTGGTGTGTTAGGTAGTACTGTGGTGTGTTAGGTAGGACTGTGGTGTGTTAAACCTGTAGTACTGTGGTGTGTTAGGTAGTACTGTGGTGTGTTAAACCTGTAGTACTGTGGTGTGTTAAACCGGTAGTACTGTGGTGTGTTAGGTAGTACTGTGGTGTGTGAAACCTGTAGTACTGTGGTGTGTTAGGTAGTACTGTGGTGTGTTAGGTTGTACTGTGGTGTGTTAGACCTGTAGTACTGTGGTGTGTTAGGTAGTACTGTGGTGTGTTAAACCTGCTGTACTGTGGTGTGTTAGGTAGTACTGTGGTGTGTTAGGTTGTACTGTGGTGTGTTAAACCTGTAGTACTGTGGTGTGTTAGGTAGTACTGTGGTGTGTTAAACCTGCTGTACTGTGGTGTGTTAGGTAGTACTGTGGTGTGTTAGGTAGTACTGTGGTGTGTTAGGTAGTACTGTGGTGTGTTAGGTTGTACTGTGGTGTGTTAGGTAGTACTGTGGTGTGTTAGGTAGTACTGTGGTGTGTTAGGTAGTACTGTGGTGTGTTAAACAGGTAGTACTGTGGTGTGTTAAACAGGTAGTACTGTGGTGTGTTAAACAGGTAGTACTGTGGTGTGTTAGGTAGTACTGTGGTGTGTTAAACCGGTAGTACTGTGGTGTGTTAGGTAGTACTGTGGTGTGTTAAACCTGTAGTACTGTGGTGTGTTAGGTAGTACTGTGGTGTGTTAGGTAGGACTGTGGTGTGTTAAACCTGTAGTACTGTGGTGTGTTAGGTAGTACTGTGGTGTGTTAAACCTGTAGTACTGTGGTGTGTTAAACCTGTAGTACTGTGGTGTGTTAAACCGGTAGTACTGTGGTGTGTTAGGTAGTACTGTGGTGTGTTAAACCTGTAGTACTGTGGTGTGTTAGGTAGTACTGTGGTGTGTTAGGTTGTACTGTGGTGTGTTAAACCTGTAGTACTGTGGTGTGTTAGGTAGTACTGTGGTGTGTTAAACCTGCTGTACTGTGGTGTGTTAGGTAGTACTGTGGTGTGTTAGGTAGTACTGTGGTGTGTTAGGTTGTACTGTGGTGTGTTAAACCTGTAGTACTGTGGTGTGTTAGGTTGTACTGTGGTGTGTTAAACCTGCTGTGGTGTGTTAGGTAGTACTGTGGTGTGTTAGGTAGTACTGTGGTGTGTTAAACCTGTAGTACTGTGGTGTGTTAAACCTGTAGTACTGTGGTGTGTTAAACCATTCGACCTGTTGGTTATTAGACCTGTAGACCTGTTGGTTATTAGACCTGTAGACCTGTTGGTTATTAGACCTGTTGACCTGTTGGTTATTAGACCTGTTGACCTGTTGGTTATTAGACCTGTTGACCGGTTTGGTTATTAGACCTGTTGGTTATTAGACCTGTTGACCTGTTGGTTATTAGACCTGTTGACCTGTTGGTTGTTGACCTGTTGGTTGTTGACCTGTTGGTTATTAGACCTGTTGGTTATTAGACCTGTTGACCTGTTGGTTATTAGACCTGTTGGTTATTAGACCTAGACCTGTTGGTTATTAGACCTGTTGGTTATTAGACCTGTTGGTTATTAGACCTGTTGGTTATTAGACCTGTTGACCTGTTGGTTATTAGACCTAGACCTGTTGACCTGTTGGTTATTAGACCTGTTGACCTGTTGGTTATTAGACCTGTTGGTTATTAGACCTGTTGGTTATTAGACCTGTTGACCTGTTGGTTATTAGACCTGTTGGTTATTAGACCTGTTGACCTGTTGGTTATTAGACCTGTTGACCTGTTGGTTATTAGACCTGTTGGTTATTAGACCTAGACCTGTTGACCTGTTGGTTATTAGACCTGTTGGTTATTAGGCCTAGACCTGTTGACCTGTTGGTTATTAGACCTAGACCTGTTGGTTATTAGACCTGCTGACCTGTTGGTTATTAGACCTGTTGACCTGTTGGTTATTAGACCTGTTGACCTGTTGGTTATTAGACCTGTTGACCTGTTGGTTATTAGACCTGCTGACCTGTTGGTTATTAGACCTGCTGACCTGTTGGTTATTAGACCTGCTGACCTGTTGGTTATTAGACCTGCTGACCTGTTGGTTATTAGACCTGCTGACCTGTTGGTTATTAGACCTGTTGACCTGTTGGTTATTAGACCTGTTGACCTGTTGGTTATTAGACCTGTTGACCTGTTGGTTATTAGACCTGCTGACCTGTTGGTTATTAGACCTAGACCTGTTGGTTATTAGACCTGTTGACCTGTTGGTTATTAGACCTGTTGACCTGTTGGTTATTAGACCTGTCGACCTGTTGGTTATTAGACCTGTTGACCTGTTGGTTATTAGACCTGTTGACCTGTTGGTTATTAGACCTGCTGACCTGTTGGTTATTAGACCTGCTGACCTGTTGGTTATTTGACCTGTTGGTTATTAGACCTGTTGACCTGTTGGTTTTCAGACCTGCTGACCTGTTGGTTACTAGACCTAGACCTGTTGGTTATTAGACCTGTTGACCTGTTGGTTATTAGACCTGTTGACCTGTTGGTTTTCAGACCTGTTGACCTGTTGGTTATTAGACCTAGACCTGTTGGTTTTCAGACCTGCTGACCTGTTGGTTATTTGAATGACATTGTGTTCTAGATGTGAATGTAGATTGTTTCTCAAGAGTGTGTGTGGAAGCGTGTGGGTGTGTTTGCGCCTGTGTGTATTCATGTGTGTACATGAGAGAGCTGTAAACAAACCGCTGGTCCAATCGGTTATGTTTCCTCAGAAGAGACTGTTAACTTGCTTTCTGGTCGTGTGTTTTCAATGGGAAACATGTTTGTTCTGTTTGGCAACTTGGTTAGAATACCTAGCTAGCTCTATAAGGGATGTTTCAGAGACACAACTTGGTTAGAATACCTAGCTAGCTCTATAAGGGATGTTTCAGAGACACAACTTGGTTAGAATAACTAGCTAGCTCTATAAGGGATGTTTCAGAGACGTCAACTTGGTTAGAATACCTAGCTAGCTCTATAAGGGATGTTTCAGAGACACAACTTGGTTAGAATACCTAGCTAGCTCTATAAGGGATGTTTCAGAGACGTCAACTTGGTTAGAATACCTAGCTAGCTCTATAAGGGATGTTTCAGAGACACAACTTGGTTAGAATACCTAGCTAGCTCTATAAGGGATGTTTCCGAGACGTCAACTTGGTTAGAATACCTAGCTAGCTCTATAAGGGATGTTTCAGAGACACAACTTGGTTAGAATACCTAGCTAGCTCTATAAGGGATGTTTCAGAGACGTCAACTTGGTTAGAATACCTAGCTAGCTCTATAAGGGATGTTTCAGAGACACAACTTGGTTAGAATACCTAGCTAGCTCTATAAGGGATGTTTCCGAGACGTCAACTTGGTTAGAATACCTAGCTAGCTCTATAAGGGATGTTTCAGAGACACAACTTGGTTAGAATACCTAGCTAGCTCTATAAGGGATGTTTCAGAGACGTCAACTTGGTTAGAATACCTAGCTAGCTCTATAAGGGATGTTTCAGAGACACAACTTGGTTAGAATACCTAGCTAGCTCTATAAGGGATGTTTCAGAGACACACCTTGGTTAGAATACCTAGCTAGCTCTATAAGGGATGTTTCAGAGACACAACTTGGTTAGAATACCTAGCTAGCTCTATAAGGGATGTTTCAGAGACGTCAACTTGGTTAGAATACCTAGCTAGCTCTATAAGGGATGTTTCAGAGACAACTTGGTTAGAATACCTAGCTAGCTCTATAAGGGCTGTTTCAGAGACAACTTGGTTAGAATACCTAGCTAGCTCTATAAGGGATGTTTCAGAGACGTCAACTTGGTTAGAATACCTAGCTAGCTCTATAAGGGATGTTTCAGAGACGTCAACTTGGTTAGAATACCTAGCTAGCTCTATAAGGGATGTTTCAGAGACGTCAACTTGGTTAGAATACCTAGCTAGCTCTATAAGGGATGTTTCAGAGACCCACCTTGGTTAGAATACCTAGCTAGCTCTATAAGGGATGTTTCAGAGACGTCAACTTGGTTAGAATACCTAGCTAGCTCTATAAGGGATGTTTCAGAGACACAACTTGGTTAGAATACCTAGCTAGCTCTATAAGGGATGTTTCAGAGACACAACTTGGTTAGAATACCTAGCTAGCTCTAGGGATGTTTCAGAGACACAACTTGGTTAGAATACCTAGCTAGCTCTATAAGGGATGTTTCAGAGACACAACTTGGTTAGAATACCTAGCTAGCTCTATAAGGGATGTTTCAGAGACACAACTTGGTTAGAATACCTAGCTAGCTCTATAAGGGATGTTTCAGAGACATCAACTTGGTTAGAATACCTAGCTAGCTCTACACCTGCATTGCTTGCTGTTTGGGGTTTTAGGCTGGGTTTCTGTACAGCACTTTGAGATATCAGCTGATGTACGAAGGGCTATATAAATACATTTGATTTGATTTGATAAGGGATGTTTCAGAGACACAACTTGGTTAGAATACCTAGCTAGCTCTATAAGGGATGTTTCAGAGACGTCAACTTGGTTAGAATACCTAGCTAGCTCTATAAGGGATGTTTCAGAGACACAACTTGGTTAGAATACCTAGCTAGCTCTATAAGGGATGTTTCAGAGACACAACTTGGTTAGAATACCTAGCTAGCTCTATAAGGGATGTTTCAGAGACGTCAACTTGGTTAGAATACCTAGCTAGCTCTATAAGGGATGTTTCAGAGACACAACTTGGTTAGAATACCTAGCTAGCTCTATAAGGGATGTTTCAGAGACGTCAACTTGGTTAGAATATCTAGCTAGCTCTATAAGGGATGTTTCAGAGACACAACTTGGTTAGAATACCTAGCTAGCTCTATAAGGGATGTTTCAGAGACGTCAACTTGGTTAGAATACCTAGCTAGCTCTATAAGGGATGTTTCAGAGACGTCAACTTGGTTAGAATACCTAGCTAGCTCTATAAGGGATGTTTCAGAGACACAACTTGGTTAGAATACCTAGGTAGCTCTATAAGGGATGTTTCAGAGACGTCAACTTGGTTAGAATACCTAGCTAGCTCTATAAGGGATGTTTCAGAGACGTCAACTTGGTTAGAATACCTAGCTAGCTCTATAAGGGATGTTTCAGAGACACAACTTGGTTAGAATACCTAGCTAGCTCTATAAGGGATGTTTCAGAGACATCAACTTGGTTAGAATACCTAGCTAGCTCTACACCTGCATTGCTTGCTGTTTGGGGTTTTAGGCTGGGTTTCTGTACAGCACTTTGAGATATCAGCTGATGTACGAAGGGCTATATAAATACATTTGATTTGATTTGATAAGGGATGTTTCAGAGACACAACTTGGTTAGAATACCTAGCTAGCTCTATAAGGGATGTTTCAGAGACACAACTTGGTTAGAATACCTAGCTAGCTCTATAAGGGATGTTTCAGAGACACAACTTGGTTAGAATACCTAGCTAGCTCTATAAGGGATGTTTCAGAGACGTCAACTTGGTTAGAATACCTAGCTAGCTCTATAAGGGATGTTTCAGAGACACAACTTGGTTAGAATACCTAGCTAGCTCTATAAGGGATGTTTCAGAGACGTCAACTTGGTTAGAATATCTAGCTAGCTCTATAAGGGATGTTTCAGAGACACAACTTGGTTAGAATACCTAGCTAGCTCTATAAGGGATGTTTCAGAGACGTCAACTTGGTTAGAATACCTAGCTAGCTCTATAAGGGATGTTTCAGAGACGTCAACTTGGTTAGAATACCTAGCTAGCTCTATAAGGGATGTTTCAGAGACACAACTTGGTTAGAATACCTAGCTAGCTCTATAAGGGATGTTTCAGAGACGTCAACTTGGTTAGAATACCTAGCTAGCTCTATAAGGGATGTTTCAGAGACGTCAACTTGGTTAGAATACCTAGCTAGCTCTATAAAGGATGTTTCAAAGACACAACTTGGTTAGAATACCTAGCTAGCTCTATAAGGGATGTTTCAGAGACACAACTTGGTTAGAATACCTAGCTAGCTCTATAAGGGATGTTTCAGAGACACAACTTGGTTAGAATACCTAGCTAGCTCTATAAGGGTTGTTTCAGAGACACAACTTGGTTAGAATACCTAGCAAGCTCAATAAAGGATGTTTCAGAGACGTCAACTTGGTTAGAATACCTAGCTAGCTCTATAAGGGATGTTTCAGAGACACAACTTGGTTAGAATACCTAGCTAGCTCTATAAAGGATGTTTCAAAGACACAACTTGGTTAGAATACCTAGCTAGCTCTATAAGGGATGTTATGGTTCAACTTCTTTCAATAAGATGCAAATATGTCTCTGTCTCTCCATCTCTCTGCCTGTCTCTCTTTCTCCGCAGCGTGGCCTAGAAGACAGGAAAGAGAGGAGGTGAGGGGGAGGGGAGAGGTCCCACCACGGAGCTACAGAGTGACAAGAAGAGACCTGTTAGACTGGGATTGTCTCTCACACACGCACAGAGAGAGAAAGATACATTAAGACGAGGAGGATAGAGAACTGTACATCACAGCAGAGAGAGAGAGACGAGGAGGATAGAGAACTGTACATCACAGCAGAGAGAGAGACGAGGAGGATAGAGAACTGTACATCACAGCAGAGAGAGACGAGGAGGATAGAGAACTGTACATCACAGTAGAGAGAGAGACAAGGAGGATAGAGAACTGTACATCACAGCAGAGAGAGACGAGGAGGATAGAGAACTGTACATCACAGCAGAGAGAGAGACAAGGAGGATAGAGAACTGTACATCACAGTAGCGAGAGAGACGAGGAGGATAGAGAACTGTACATCACAGCAGAGAGCAGAGAGAGAGACGAGGAGGATAGAGAACTGTACATCACAGCAGAGAGAGAGACGAGGAGGATAGAGAACTGTACATCACAGCAGAGAGCAGAGAGAGAGACGAGGAGGATAGAGAACTGTACATCACAGCAAAGAGCAGAGAGAGAGACGAGGAGGATAGAGAACTGTACATCACAGCAGAGAGCAGAGACGAGGAGGATAGAGAACTGTACATCACAGCAGAGAGCAGAGACGAGGAGGATAGAGAACTGTACATCACAGTAGCGAGAGAGACGAGGAGGATAGAGAACTGTACATCACAGTAGCGAGAGAGACGAGGAGGATAGAGAACTGTACATCACAGTAGCGAGAGAGACGAGGAGGATGGAGAACTGTACATCACAGTAGCGAGAGAGACGAGGAGGATGGAGAACTGTACATCACAGTAGCGAGAGAGACTAGGAGGATAGAGAACTGTACATCACAGTAGAGAGAGAGACGAGGAGGATAGAGAACTGTACATCACAGCAGAGAGCAGAGAGAGAGACGAGGAGGATAGAGAACTGTACATCACAGCAGAGAGCAGAGAGAGAGACGAGGAGGATAGAGAACTGTACATCACAGTAGAGAGAGAGACGAGGAGGATAGAGAACTGTACATCACAGCAGAGAGAGAGACGAGGAGGATAGAGAACTGTACATCACAGTAGCGAGAGAGACGAGGAGGATGGAGAACTGTACATCACAGTAGCGAGAGAGACGAGGAGGATAGAGAACTGTACATCACAGTAGAGAGAGAGACGAGGAGGATAGAGAACTGTACATCACAGTAGCGAGAGAGACGAGGAGGATAGAGAACTGTACATCACAGTAGCGAGAGATGGAAAGAGAACAAAACTGTCTTTTCATGTGGTCTGTCACCGGCTGTTTGTTCTGTTCTATCTTAGTCTCTTCAGGGAAACGTGTTTGTGTCTGTGTGTGTTCCTGGTAATCGAAGGCTGCTAAGTGCGTGTGATGTGTGTTTCTTAACCACAGCTCTTAAAGAGGGCTTGTGTTCCAGATCATGCCATTGTGTGATGCATTTTGGGTAAATTGTTACTGAACTGACTGATCTACCAAATAATAATGTGTCGTTATGACGACAGAATGGTCTCCCGAAACCGCGTCGGCTTCAATGTTGGAACAAGCCCCAATATTATTGAATTGGTAAGACAGGCCTACATAGCTGAGAGAGGAGAGAAATGAGACAGAGAGGAGAGAAAGGAGACAGAGAGAGGAGAGAAAGGAGACAGAGAGAGGAGAGAAAGGAGACAGAGAGAGGAGAGAAAGGAGACAGAGAGAGGAGAGAAAGGAGACAGAGAGAGGAGAGAAAGGAGACAGAGAGAGGAGAGAAAGGAGACAGAGAGAGGAGAGAAAGGAGACAGAGGAGAGAAAGGAGACAGAGAGAGGAGAGAAGGAGACAGAGAGAGGAGAGAAAGGAGACAGAGAGAGGAGAGAAAGGAGACAGAGAGAGGAGAGAAAGGAGACAGAGAGAGGAGAGAAAGGAGACAGAGAGGAGAGAAAGGAGGCAGAGAGAGGAGAGAAAGGAGGCAGAGAGGAGAGAAAGGAGGCAGAGAGAGGAGAGGAGAGAAAGGAGACAGAGAGAGGAAATGAGAGAGGAAAGAAGAGGAGACCGAGAGGAGAGAAAGGAGGCAGAGTGAGGAGAGAAAGGAGGGGAGACAGAGATTAAAGGGGAGGATAGAGGAATGGAGGGGAGACAGATTAAAGGGGAGGATAGAGGAAAGGAGGGGAGACAGAGATTAAAGGGGAGGATAGAGGAATGGAGGGGAGACTGAGATTAAAGGGGAGGATAGAGGAAAGGAGGGGAGACAGAGAGAGAGGAAAGGAGGGGAGACAGAGATTAAAGGGGAGGATAGAGGAAAGGAGGGGAGACAGAGATTAAAGGGGAGGATAGAGGAATGGAGGGGAGACAGAGATTAAATGGGAGGATAGAGGAAAGGAGGGGAGACAGAAAGAGAGAAATATGAATATGAACGGCTCAGTGGTAATGACGACATCAGGGAAATCACAGGTATAAACACCTGGTGTTCTACATCAGTGACTCGTCCTGGGTTTGAATTTCCTCATTGGCACGCCAGACGGAGAGAGAGAACAAGGCTCCTTTTTAGAGAATTCTGGGGAACCGTAGATCAAATAATGCTGAGATTGTGTGTGTGTGTGTGTGTGGACTTCCACAGAATTCTGTCCAACACCTGAAACTCTTCACTTCTCTAAACCTGAAACACTATGAATGAAACACACACACACACACACACAGTCCGTTGACGAAATTCCATGGCAAAGCTGCAGATTCTTGTGAATTGTTTGGTCCCGGTTCTGTATTTGTATTGGTCCTGGTTCTGTATTGGTCCTGGTTCTGTATTGGTCCTGGTTCTGTATTGGTCCTGGTTCTGTATTGGTCCCGGTTCTGTATTTGTATTGGTCCTGGTTCTGTATTTGTATTGGTCCTGGTTCTGTATTGGTCCTGGTTCTGTATTGGTCCTGGTTCTGTATTTGTATTGGTCCTGGTTCTGTATTTGTATTGGTCCTGGTTCTGTATTGGTCCTGGTTCTGTATTGGTCCTGGTTCTGTATTTGTATTGGTTCTGTATTGGTTCTGGTTCTGTATTGGTCCTGGTTCTGTATTGGTCCTGGTTCTGTATTGGTCCTGGTTCTGTATTGGTTCTGGTTCTGTATTTGTATTGGTCCTGGTTCTGTATTGGTCCTGGTTCTGTATTGGTCCTGGTTCTGTATTTGTATTGGTTCTGTATTTGTATTGGTTCTGTATTGGTCCTGGTTCTGTATTGGTCCTGGTTCTGTATTGGTCCTGGTTCTGTATTGGTCCTGGTTCTGTATTGGTTCTGGTTCTGTATTTGTATTGGTTCTGGCTCTGTATTGGTTCTGGTTCTGTATTTGTCCTGGTTCTGTATTGGTCCTGGTTCTGTATTGGTTCTGGTTCTGTATTGGTCCTGGTTCTGTATTGGTCCTGGTTCTGTATTGGTCCTGGTTCTGTATTTGTATTGGTCCTGGTTCTGTATTGGTCCTGGTTCTGTATTGGTCCTGGTTCTGTATTGGTCCTGGTTCTGTATTTGTCCTGGTTCTGTATTGGTCCTGGTTCTGTATTGGTCCTGGTTCTGTATTGGTCCTGGTTCTGTATTTGTATTGGTCCTGGTTCTGTATTGGTCCTGGTTCTGTATTGGTCCTGGTTCTGTATTGGTCCTGGTTCTGTATTGGTCCTGGTTCTGTATTGGTCCTGGTTCTGTATTGGTCCTGGTTCTGTATTTGTATTGGTCCTGGTTCTGTATTGGTCCTGGTTCTGTATTGGTCCTGGTTCTGTATTGGTCCTGGTTCTGTATTGGTCCTGGTTCTGTATTTGTATTGGTCCTGGTTCTGTATTGGTCCTGGTTCTGTATTTGTATTGGTCCTGGTTCTGTATTGGTCCTGGTTCTGTATTTGTATTGGTCCTGGTTCTGTATTGGTCCTGGTTCTGTATTGGTCCTGGTTCTGTATTGGTTCTGGCTCTGTATTGGTCCTGGTTCTGTATTGGTTCTGGCTCTGTATTGGTCCTGGTTCTGTATTGGTTCTGGCTCTGTATTGGTTCTGGTTCTGTATTTGTCCTGGTTCTGTATTTGTCCTGGTTCTGTATTGGTCCTGGTTCTGTATTGGTCCTGGTTCTGTATTGGTCCTGGTTCTGTATTGGTTCTGGTTCTGTATTGGTCCTGGTTCTGTATTGGTCCTGGTTCTGTATTTGTATTGGTCCTGGTTCTGTATTGGTCCTGGTTCTGTATTTGTATTGGTCCTGGTTCTGTATTGGTCCTGGTTCTGTATTTGTATTGGTCCTGGTTCTGTATTGGTCCTGGTTCTGTATTGGTTCTGGTTCTGTATTGGTCCTGGTTCTGTATTGGTCCTGGTTCTGTATTTGTATTGGTCCTGGTTCTGTATTGGTCCTGGTTCTGTATTTGTATTGGTCCTGGTTCTGTATTGGTCCTGGTTCTGTATTTGTATTGGTCCTGGTTCTGTATTGGTCCTGGTTCTGTATTGGTCCTGGTTCTGTATTGGTCCTGGTTCTGTATTGGTCCTGGTTCTGTATTGGTCCTGGTTCTGTATTGGTCCTGGTTCTGTATTGGTCCTGGTTCTGTATTTAATCATCTCATAGTAATGTGACCAGTCGTCATGTGACAGGTTTGTGTTTCCCTCCTCGTCATTATTATCAGATGATTTACAACGAAGGTTATCGACCTTTCACCTTTATTAGTCATTACTGGCCGTTCTGACTAACCACACACACACACACACAGAAACACACCACACACACACACACACAGAAACACACCACACACACACACACACCACCCACACGCCGAGACATTCTGGTACCCGACCCCTCCCTTCTTCTGACAGAAACATATTTTACTGACAGACCTTCTGATTCTTCACTTTACTCTACATGTTCCTGTAACAGACCCCCCCCCCCCCCCCCCCACACACACACACACACACAGAGCGTTTACTATCATAGCTCAGCCCATCTGTCACATTGATGTGTCACTGCGGTTACCTACCGTACCCAGTGTTGTCACAGCAACCACACACACCATCTCTCTGTCTGTCTGTTATACCTGTCTCTGTCTCTCTGTCTGTCTGTTATACCTGTCTCTGTCTCTCTGTGTCTGTCTGTTATACCTGTCTCTGTCTCTCTGTGTCTGTCTGTTATACCTGTCTCTGTCTCTCTGTGTCTGTCTGTTATACCTGTCTCTGTCTCTCTGTGTCTGTCTGTTATACCTGTCTCTGTCTGTCTGTTATACCTGTCTCTCTGTCTCTGTTATACCTGTCTCTCTCTCTCTCTCTCTGTGTCTGTCTGTTATACCTGTCTCTCTGTCTGTCCGTCTCTCTGTCTGTCCGTCTCTGTCTGTCTGTCCGTCCGTCTGTCTGCCTGCCTGTGTCTGTCTGTCCGTCTCACTGTCTGTCTGTCCGTCTCTCTGTCTGTCTGTCTCTCTGTGTCTGTCTGTCCGTCTCACTGTCTGTCCATCTCTCTGTCTGTCTGTCCGTCTGTCTGTCCGTCTCTGTCTGTCTGTCCATCTCTCTGTCTGTCCGTCTGTCCATCTCTCTGTCTGTCCGTCTGTCTGTCCATCTGTCTGTCTGTCCGTCTCTGTCTGGGGGGGTAGGACCGTCATTGTAAAATAAGAATTTGTTGTTAACTGATAAGGAGCATTAGAGAATAACATATTGTCTAACAGCAACACACAGACCGACAGGAAGACACAGGGCTGAAATATATACGCCATATTTATTATCCATTAAAACACCCCTAGAGGTAGTCTGCACAGCAGATATGATGCATAGTACACAGTTATACTCATTAGTACTACATAGTACACAGTTACTCATTAGTACGACATAGTTATACCCGTTAGTACCAGAGAGTACACAGTTATACTCATTAGTACTACATAGTACACAGTTACTCATTAGTACGACATAGTTATACCCGTTAGTACCAGAGAGTACACAGTTATACCCATTAGTACTAGAGAGTACACAGTTATACCCATTAGTACTAGAGAGTACACAGTTATACCCATTAGTACTAGAGAGTACACAGTTACACCCATTAGTACTAGAGAGTACACAGTTACACCCATTAGTACTAGAGAGTACACAGTTATACCCGTTAGTACTACATAGTACACAGTTATACCCATTAGTACCAGAGAGTACACAGTTATACCTGTTAGTACTACATAGTACACAGTTATACCTGTTAGTACCAGAGAGTACACAGTTATACATACAGTACTGTAATATTGTGTAGCGTAAACATTCCTGGTCGTTGTAAAGTTTGTAAACAACATTGTAAACATTGTAAAGTATTGATGCTTGAGTTGTTGTGCTACAGCGAACCTAGCCCTGCCTACAACGGCAGAACCAGTCCACTAACCAAACCGTCCACCTCACAGGGTCAGCGACCCGGATCAGAACACAACCAGAACCCCGGTGGTGGTTCTTTAATGCAGCCGCCCCATAACCTGTTGTCGTTGTTGTTGTTGTGGTGGTCCACATATATACGGTCCCTTAAAATCCTCCAGGGACCACCACCAAACCGGAT
>NW_022261983.1:18492768-18510268 GCF_002021735.2 Oncorhynchus kisutch
TATTTTCCGACGCAGAATCCGTTTTTAATCACAGAATCACAGCGGTATTAATCCTGTTCTTGATCATCAATAAACGTCCAAACTAGTAGAGAGAAGACGCGGTAATCCGACGGTATAGTATATCCACATCGTCTTTCACGTCCTCTCTTACTCTCTCTCCTTGTTGGTTTGAACATCTGTCCGCTGGTGATCGGTAAGGAGCTAAATAAACGTTCAGGACCGTACACTACACCAACACACATCAGTTTCGCTTTCGTTTTAAAGTGAACACCGTTTCTGAGAAATCCTCAGTAACTGTCCTCTCCGCTAGGGGTGTCTCTCTCTCTAGCTTCTCTCTGGCGGGTTTCGCTTCCAGTCAACATTTATAGTAAAACTGTCGCTTCACAGAAAAAGAACCAGTCTCTTCACTTTTCAAACAGTCTCGTTGTTGAAGCAGGAATCCACGTGAGTTTCAGTTTATCTGATGCCCTTCCCCCATAATACACCAGTGACCACATTCTGAGAAGCGGCCGATGGTTTTCGGAACTGCTTTTTTACATAATCATTTTTAAACGTTCATGACAGAAGTCGTCTACTTGAGTAAAAGTCTAAATGTATTTGTTGTTGTTTAAATTTGTATATATATACTAAAGTATCAAAAGTAAAAGTATAAATAATTTGAAAGTTTTTCCGTAAAAGAACATTTAAAAAAAAAGAGAATGGTGCAGTCTGGTTTGCGTAAAATAATTCTAAATATATGTTGAGTGTCAGGGGGAAAAGGGATTCGGTAAAAATGTATATACTTTTCGTCGGGAATGTAGTGAAATAAAAGCTTAAATATGTCCCAAATATAAATAGCGGAGTTTAGATACCCTTGAAAACGACTTAGGGAATGCTTGAACGTTCTTTTTATTTAAGTTGTAAATTCCCTTCCGGTGACTGTTATCAGCCCCTCACGACACCGGTGCTGCACACGCCGCTCCCCATCCCCCACAATCCCCCACAACCGGAGTTTGAGACATGTTATTTATTTCACCTTTATTTAACCAGGTAGGCTAGTTGAGAACACCTTTATTTAACCAGGTAGGCTAGTTGAGAACACCTTTATTTAACCAGGTCGGCCAGTTGAGAACAAGTTCTCATTTACAATTGCGTCCTGGCCAAGATAAAGCAAAGCAGTGCGACACAGACAACGACACAGAGTTACACATGGAATAAAGACTTGTCCTATTGCGTACAGTCAATAACACTATAGAAAAATCTATGTGCAGTGTGTGCAAATGTAGTAAGATTAGGGAGGTAAGGCAATAAATAGGCCATAGAGGCAAAATAATTACCATATAGCAATTAAAAACGAGTGATAGATGTGCAGAAGATGAATGTACACGTTTTTAAAATGTATTTAACCAGGTAGGCAACTTGAGAACAAGTTCTCATTTACAATTGCGACCTGGCCAAGATAAAGCAAAGCAGTTCGACAGATAAAACGACACAGAGTTACACATGGAGTAAAACAAACATACAGTCAATAATACAGTAGAAACAAGTCTATATACGATGTGAGCAAAATGAGGTGAGAAGGGAGGTAAAGGCAAAAAAGGCCATGGTGGCAAAGTAAATACAATATAGCAAGTAAAACACTGGAATGGTAGATTTGCAGTGGAAGAATGTGCAAAGTAGAGAGAGAAATAATGAGGGAGCTAAATAAACAAATAAAAATTAAATACAGTAGGGAAAGAGGTAGTTGTTTGGGCTAAATTATAGATGGGCTATGTACAGGTGCAGTAATCTGTGAGCTGCTCTGACAGCTGGTGCTTAAAGCTAGTGAGGGAGATAAGTGTTTCCAGTTTCAAAGATTTTTGTAGTTTGTTCCAGTCATTGGCTGCAGATAACTGGAAGGAGAGGCGGCCTAAGGAGGAATTGGCTTTGGGGATGACCAGTGAAATATACCTGCTGGAGCGCGTGCTACAGGTGGGTGCTGCTATGGTGACCAGTGAGCTAAGATAAGGCAGAGCTTTACCTAGCAAAGACTTATAGATGACCTGGAGCCAGTGGGTTTGGCGACGAATATGTAGCGAGGGCCAGCCAACGAGAGCGTACAGGTTGCAGTGGTGGGTAGTATATGGGGCTTTGGTGACAAAACGGATGGCACTGTGATAGACTACATCCAATTTGCTGAGTAGGGTATTGGAGGCTATTTTGTAAATGATGTCGCCGAAGTCGAGGATTGGTAGGATGGTCAGTTTTACAAGGGTATGTTTGGCAGCATGAGTGAAGGATGCTTTGTTGCAAAATAGGAAGCCAATTCTAGATTTAACTTTGGATTGAAGATTTTTAATGTCAGTCTGGAAGGTAGATAGTTCCAATGGTTATATTTGAGAAGAGATTGGAAGCTTTACATTAGAGGGTTTTGAGACCAGCGTGCAGCGCGATGTGTAAACCAGTCTAGCCAGACACCTAGGTATTTGTAGTTGTCCACGTATTCTAAGTCAGAACCGTCCAGAGTAGTGATGCTAGTCGGGCGGGCAGGTGCAGGCAGTGATCGGTTGATGGGCATGCATTTAGTTTTGCTTGTATTTAAGAGCAGTTGGAGGCCACGGAAGGAGATTTGTATGGCATTGAAGCTCTTTTGGGGGTTTGTTAGCACAGTGTCCAAAGAAGGGCCAGAAGTATACAGAATGGTGACGTCTGTGTAGAGGTGGATCAGAGACTCACCAGCAGCAAGAGCGACATCATTGATGTATACAGAGAAGAGAGTTGGTCCAAGAATTGAACCCTGTGGCACCCCCATAGAGACTGCCAGAGGTCCAACATCATTGATACACTGCTTAAAAAAATAAAGGGCCCCCCAAAGAAAGGCCGCACCATGACTGACCCACCGCCAAACCGGTTATGCTGGAGGATGTTGCAGGCAGCAGAACGTTCTCCACGGCGTCACCAGACTCTGTCACATCTGTCACGTGCTCAGTGTGAACCTGCTTTCATCTGTGAAGAGCACAGGGCGCCAGTGGCGAATTTGCCAATCTTGATGTTCTCTGGCAAATGCCAAACGTCCTGCACGGTGTTGGGCTGTAAGCACAACCCCCACCTGTGGACGTCGGGCCCTCATACCACCCTCATGGAGTCTGTTTCTGACCGGTGTATATACAGAGAACATAGTCAACCCGAGAATTGAACCCTGTGGCACCCACCAAGGGCTATATCTGTTCTTAGCTCTACATTCTACATCCCACCAAGGGCTATATCTGTTCTTAGATCTACATTCTACATCCCACCAAGGGCTATATCTGTTCTTAGTTCTACATTCTACATCCCACCAAGGGCTATATCTGTTCTTAGTTCTACATTCTACATCCCACCAAGGGCTATATCTGTTCTTAGTTCTACATTCTACATCCCACCAAGGGCTATATCTGTTCTTAGTTCTACATTCTACATCCCACCAAGGGCTATATCTGTTCTTAGTTCTACATTCTACATCCCACCAAGGGCTATATCTGTTCTTAGTTCTACATTCTACATCCCACCAAGGGCTATATCTGTTCTTAGTTCTACATTCTACATCCCACCAAGGGCTATATCTGTTCTTAGTTCTACATTCTACATCCCACCAAGGGCTATATCTGTTCTTAGTTCTACATTCTACATCCCACCAAGGGCTATATCTGTTCTTAGTTCTACATTCTACATCCCACCAAGGGCTATATCTGTTCTTAGTTCTACATTCTACATCCCACCAAGGGCTATATCTGTTCTTAGTTCTACATTCTACATCCCACCAAGGGCTATATCTGTTCTTAGTTCTACATTCTACATCCCACCAAGGGCTATATCTGTTCTTAGTTCTACATTCTACATCCCACCAAGGGCTATATCTGTTCTTAGTTCTACATTCTACATCCCACCAAGGGCTATATCTGTTCTTAGTTCTACATTCTACATCCCACCAAGGGCTATATCTGTTCTTAGTTCTACATTCTACATCCCACCAAGGGCTATATCTGTTCTTAGTTCTACATTCTACATCCCACCAAGGGCTATATCTGTTCTTAGTTCTACCTTCTACATCCCACCAAGGGCTATATCTGTTCTTAGTTCTACCTTCTACATCCCACCAAGGGCTATATCTGTTCTTAGTTCTACATTCTACATCCCACCAAGGGCTATATCTGTTCTTAGTTCTACATTCTACATCCCACCAAGGGCTATATCTGTTCTTAGTTCTACATTCTACATCCCACCAAGGGCTATATCTGTTCTTAGTTCTACCTTCTACATCCCACCAAGGGCTATATCTGTTCTTAGTTTCTACATTCTACATCCCACCAAGGGCTATATCTGTTCTTAGTCTACCTTCTACATCCCACCAAGGGCTATATCTGTTCTTAGTTCTACATCCCACCAAGGGCTATATCTGTTCTTAGTTCTACATCCCACCAAGGGCTATATCTGTTCTTAGTTCTACATCCCACCAAGGGCTATATCTGTTCTTAGTTCTACATCCCACCAAGGGCTATATCTGTTCTTAGTTCTACATCCCACCAAGGGCTATATCTGTTTCTTAGTTCTACATCCCACCAAGGGCTATATCTGTTCTTAGTTCTACATCCCACCAAGGGCTATATCTGTTCTTAGTTTCTACATCCCACCAAGGGCTATATCTGTTCTTAGTTCTACATCCCACCAAGGGCTGTATCTGTTCTTAGTTCTACATCCCACCAAGGGCTATATCTGTTCTTAGTTCTACATTCTACATCCCACCAAGGGCTATATCTGTTCTTAGTTCTACATCCCACCAAGGGCTATATCTGTTCTTAGTTCTACATCCCACCAAGGGCTATATCTGTTCTTAGTTCTACATCCCACCAAGGGCTATATCTGTTCTTAGTTCTACATCCCACCAAGGGCTATATCTGTTCTTAGTTCTACATCCCACCAAGGGCTATATCTGTTCTTAGTTCTACATCCCACCAAGGGCTATATCTGTTCTTAGTTCTACATCCCACCAAGGGCTATATCTGTTCTTAGTTCTACATCCCACCAAGGGCTATATCTTTTCTTAGTTCTACATCCCACCAAGGGCTATATCTGTTCTTAGTTCTACATCCCACCAAGGGCTATATCTGTTCTTAGTTCTACATCCCACCAAGGGCTGTATCTGTTCTTAGTTCTACATCCCACCAAGGGCTATATCTGTTCTTAGTTCTACATCCACCAAGGGCTATATCTGTCTTAGTTCTACATCCCACCAAGGGCTATATCTGTTCTTAGTTCTACTCCCACCAAGGGCTATATCTGTTCTTAGTTCTACATCCCACCAAGGGCTATATCTGTTCTTAGTTCTACATCCCACCAAGGGCTATATCTGTTCTTAGTTCTACATCCCACCAAGGGCTATATCTGTTCTTAGTTCTACATCCCACCAAGGGCTATATCTGTTCTTAGTTCTTACATCCCACCAAGGGCTATATCTGTTCTTAGTTCTACATCCCACAAGGGCTATATCTGTTCTTAGTTCTACATCCCACCAAGGGCTATATCTGTTCTTAGTTCTACATCCCACCAAGGGCTATATCTGTTCTTAGTTCTACATCCCACCAAGGGCTATATCTGTTCTTAGTTCTACATCCCACCAAGGGCTATATCTGTTCTTAGTTCTACATCCCACAAGGGCTATATCTGTTCTTAGTTCTACATCCCACCAAGGGCTATATCTGTTCTTAGTTCTACATTCTACATCCCACCAAGGGCTATATCTGTTCTTAGTTCTACATTCTACATCCCACCAAGGGCTATATCTGTTCTTAGTTCTACATTCTACATCCCACCAAGGGCTATATCTGTTCTTAGTTCTACATTCTACATCCCACCAAGGGCTATATCTGTTCTTAGTTCTACATTCTACATCCCACCAAGGGCTATATCTGTTCTTAGTTCTACATTCTACATCCCACCAAGGGCTATATCTGTTCTTAGTTCTACATTCTACATCCCACCAAGGGCTATATCTGTTCTTAGTTCTACCTTCTACATCCCACCAAGGGCTATATCTGTTCTTAGTTCTACCTTCTACATCCCACCAAGGGCTATATCTGTTCTTAGTTCTACATTCTACATCCCACCAAGGGCTATATCTGTTCTTAGTTCTACATTCTACATCCCACCAAGGGCTATATCTGTTCTTAGTTCTACATTCTACATCCCACCAAGGGCTATATCTGTTCTTAGTTCTACCTTCTACATCCCACCAAGGGCTATATCTGTTCTTAGTTCTACATTCTACATCCCACCAAGGGCTATATCTGTTCTTAGTTCTACCTTCTACATCCCACCAAGGGCTATATCTGTTCTTAGTTCTACATCCCACCAAGGGCTATATCTGTTCTTAGTTCTACATCCCACCAAGGGCTATATCTGTTCTTAGTTCTACATCCCACCAAGGGCTATATCTGTTCTTAGTTCTACATCCCACCAAGGGCTATATCTGTTCTTAGTTCTACATCCCACCAAGGGCTATATCTGTTCTTAGTTCTACATCCCACCAAGGGCTATATCTGTTCTTAGTTCTACATCCCACCAAGGGCTATATCTGTTCTTAGTTCTACATCCCACCAAGGGCTATATCTGTTCTTAGTTCTACATCCCACCAAGGGCTGTATCTGTTCTTAGTTCTACATCCCACCAAGGGCTATATCTGTTCTTAGTTCTACATTCTACATCCCACCAAGGGCTATATCTGTTCTTAGTTCTACATCCCACCAAGGGCTATATCTGTTCTTAGTTCTACATCCCACCAAGGGCTATATCTGTTCTTAGTTCTACATCCACCAAGGGCTATATCTGTTCTTAGTTCTACATCCCACCAAGGGCTATATCTGTTCTTAGTTCTACATCCCACCAAGGGCTATATCTGTTTCTTAGTTCTACATCCCACCAAGGGCTATATCTGTTCTTAGTTCTACATCCCACCAAGGGCTATATCTGTTCTTAGTTCTACATCCCACCAAGGGCTATATCTGTTCTTAGTTCTACATCCCACAAGGGCTATATCTGTTCTTAGTTCTACATCCCACCAAGGGCTATATCTGTTTCTTAGTTCTACATCCCACCAAGGGCTGTATCTGTTCTTAGTTCTACATCCCACCAAGGGCTATATCTGTCTTAGTTCTACATCCCACCAAGGGCTATATCTGTTCTTAGTTCTACATCCCACCAAGGGCTATATCTGTTCTTAGTTCTACATCCCACCAAGGGCTATATCTGTTCTTAGTTCTACATCCCACCAAGGGCTATATCTGTTCTTAGTTCTACATCCCACCAAGGGCTATATCTGTTCTTAGTTCTACATCCCACCAAGGGCTATATCTGTTCTTAGTTCTACATCCCACCAAGGGCTATATCTGTTCTTAGTTCTACATCCCACCAAGGGCTATATCTGTTCTTAGTTCTACATCCCACCAAGGGCTATATCTGTTCTTAGTTCTACATCCCACCAAGGGCTATATCTGTTCTTAGTTCTACATCCCACCAAGGGCTATATCTGTTCTTAGTTCTACATCCCACCAAGGGCTATATCTGTTCTTAGTTCTACATCCCACCAAGGGCTATATCTGTTCTTAGTTCTACATCCCACCAAGGGCTATATCTGTTCTTAGTTCTACATCCCACCAAGGGCTATATCTGTTCTTAGTTCTACATTATTTTTGAATGGGACATGCTTATTTAAGATGGTGAGGAAAGCATTTTTAAAGAATAACCAGGCATCCTCTACTGATGGAATGAGGTTTACATTAGACTGAATACTGTAGGCCTACAGGTTTACAGTAGACTGAATACTATAGGCCTACAGGTTTACAGTAGACTGAATACTGTAGGCCTACAGGTTTACAGTAGACTGAATACTATAGGCCTACAGGTTTACAGTAGACTGAATACTGTAGGCCTACAGGTTTACAGTAGACGGAATACTATAGGCCTACAGGTTTACAGTAGACGGAATACTGTAGGCCTACAGGTTTACAGTAGACTGAATACTGTAGGCCTACAGGTTTACAGTAGACTGAATACTATAGGCCTACAGGTTTACAGTAGACGGAATACTATAGGCCTACAGGTTTACAGTAGACGGAATACTATAGGACTACAGGTTTACAGTAGACTGAATAATATAGGACTACAGGTTTACATTAGACTGAATACTATAGGCCTACAGGTTTACAGTAGACGGAATACTATAGGCCTACAGGTTTACAGTAGACGGAATACTGTAGGCCTACAGGTTTACAGTAGACTGAATACTGTAGGCCTACAGGTTTACAGTAGACTGAATACTGTAGGCCTACAGGTTTACAGTAGACTGAATACTATAGGCCTACAGGTTTACAGTAGACTGAATACTGTAGGCCTACAGGTTTACATTAGACTGAATACTATAGGCCTACAGGTTTACAGTAGACTGAATACTATAGGCCTACAGGTTTACAGTAGACTGAATACTATAGGACTACAAGTTTACAGTAGACTGAATACTATAGGCCTACAGGTTTACAGTAGACTGAATACTATAGGCCTACAGGTTTACAGTAGACGGAATACTATAGGCCTACAGGTTTACAGTAGACTGAAACTAACACTGATGTCCTTAATACACACACACACACACACACACTGTTGCAACAAACTGTCAAAACAAACACGGACCACTTAAAACTGTCACAAGACACTAATGACCCGTGTGTGTGTGTGTGTGTGTGTGTGTGTGTGTGTGTGTGTGGTAGAGAGAGTGTTTCATTTCTGTGAAACAGGGAGAGATGGTGTAACAGAGCTTGTGTCTCTGGAGTGACTATCTGCAGAGTAATGTATACTCTACATTACCCTACGTGTCCTGTAGACTCTACATTACCCTACGTGTCCTTTAGACTCTACATTACCCTACATGTCCTGTAGACTCTACATTACCCTACATGTCCTGTAGACTCTACATTACCCTACATGTCCTGTAGACCCTACATTACCCTACATGTCCTATATTGACTAGAGGAGTCCAGTGGGTTAACTGCCTTGTTCAGGGGAACAGTGGGTTAACTGCCTTGTTCAGGGGAACAGTGGGTTAACTGCCTTGCTCAGGGGAACAGTGGGTTAACTGCCTTGCTCAGGGGAACAGTGGGTTAACTGCCTTGTTCAGGGGAACAGTGGGTTAACTGCCTTGCTCAGGGGAACAGTGGGTTAACTGCCTTGTTCAGGGGAACAGTGGGTTAACTGCCTTGCTCAGGGGAACAGTGGGTTAACTGCCTTGTTCAGGGGAACAGTGGGTTAACTGCCTTGTTCAGGGGAACAGTGGGTTAACTGCCTTGCTCAGGGGAACAGTGGGTTAACTGCCTTGTTCAGGGGAACAGTGGGTTAACTGCCTTGTTCAGGGGAACAGTGGGTTAACTGCCTTGTTCAGGGGAACACTGGGTTAACTGCCTTGTTCAGGGGAACACTGGGTTAACTGCCTTGTTCAGGGGAACAGTGGGTTAACTGCCTTGTTCAGGGGAACACTGGGTTAACTGCCTTGTTCAGGGGAACAGTGGGTTAACTGCCTTGTTCAGGGGAACACTGGGTTAACTGCCTTGTTCAGGGGAACACTGGGTTAACTGCCTTGTTCAGGGGAACACTGGGTTAACTGCCTTGTTCAGGGGAACACTGGGTTAACTGCCTTGTTCAGGGGAACACTGGGTTAACTGCCTTGTTCAGGGGAACACTGGGTTAACTGCCTTGTTCAGGGGAACACTGGGTTAACTGCCTTGTTCAGGGGAACAGTGGGTTAACTGCCTTGTTCAGGGGAACAGTGGGTTAACTGCCTTGTTCAGGGGAACACTGGGTTAACTGCCTTGTTCAGGGGAACACTGGGTTAACTGCCTTGTTCAGGGGCGGAACGACAGATTTCTACCTTGTCAGCTCGGGTGATTTGAACTTGCAACCTTTCGGTTACTAGTCTAACCACTAGGCTTCCTTATATATATTCCTAGTTTACTAGTCTAACCACTAGGCTTCCTTATATATATATTCCTAGTTTACTAGTCTAACCACTAGGCTTCCTTATATAAATATATATATTTATTCCTAGTTTGTTATTAGTATGAGATTGCTTTTGCTTTCTCTGAAGTGTTCGAGTAAATCACATGATCCGTGTTGACGTATCCTCGAGTGCTGCTCATTTTATTCATCCGTCCAAACGGGAAGTTCTTTACAATAAAGCATTACATTTTCTTATCTCTCTTCTTCGGTGACCTTAAGTATACAGATCTAGGATCAGCTTCCTCTGAAAACCATTATTGACTGACCCCAAGGTCAGGGCCTTGAGGAAACGTTCCCCTTTAGGCCCGTAATCATAACAGTGTTGACGGGCGGGTCCCAGAGTGGGGCTTTTGATAGGAATACAACCACAAGGAATGCTGTTGCAACAGCATCTGGGGTTATTATGGCACTCGATACACTTTGATCTCTTATTTCCTCCTGGGAATGATTCAGTTCATTACGATGAATGCAAATGAAAGTTAACCTTGTTCCTTATCAGCACTAACCCGAATTTAAACAGACCACTTCTACAGACAACTGCACATTTTTCATTTTGGAGTGGCCTTACTTGACCCTATTACAACACCGAGCTAGGACTGAGACCTTATTACAACAGCTAGCTAGGGCTGAGACCTTATTACAAGACCTAGCTAGGACTGAGACCTTATTACAACACCTAGCTAGAACTGAGACCTTATTACAAGACCTAGCTAGAGGTAAGACCTTATTACAACACCTAGCTAGAACTGAGACCTTATTACAACACCTAGCTAGGACTGAGGCCTTATTACAACACCTAGCTAGAACTGAGACCTTATTACACCTAGCTAGAACTGAGACCTTATTACAACACCTAGCTAGAACTGAGACCTTATTACAACACCTAGCTAGGACTGAGACCTTATTACAACACCTAGCTAGGACGGAGGCCTTATTACACCTAGCTAGGACTGAGACCTTATTACAACACCTAGCTAGGACTGAGACCTTATTACACCTAGCTAGAACTGAGACCTTATTACACCTAGCTAGTACTGAGACCTTATTACACCTAGCTAGGACTGAGACCTTATTACAACACCTAGCTAGGACTGAGACCTTATTACAACACCTAGCTAGGACTGAGACCTTATTACAACACCTAGCTAGAACTGAGACCATATTACAACACCTAGCTAGAACTGAGACCTTATTACAACACCTAGCTAGAACTGAGACCTTATTACAACACCTAGCTAGGACTGAGACCTTATTACACCTAGCTAGGACTGAGACCTTATTACACCACCTAGCTAGAACTGAGACCTTATTACACCTAGCTAGGACTGAGACCTTATTACAACACCTAGCTAGGACTGAGACCTTATTACAACACCTAGCTAGAACTGAGACCTTATTACACCTAGCTAGGACTGAGACCTTATTACACCTAGCTAGAACTGAGACCTTATTACACCTAGCTAGAACTGAGACCTCTTGTCTCTCCTGATGTCTGGACTCCTCTAGTCTCTCCTGATGTCTGGACTCCTCTCTCCTGATGTCTGGACTCCTCTCTCCTGATGTCTGGACTCCTCTCTCCTGATGTCTGGACTCCTCTCTCCTGATGTCTGGACTCCTCTAGTCTCTCCTGATGTCTGGACTCCTCTAGTCTCTCCTGATGTCTGGACTCCTCTCGTCTGGACTCCTCTCGTCTCTCCTGATGTCTGGACTCCTCTCTCCTGATGTCTGGACTCCTCTCTCCTGATGTCTGGACTCGTCTCTCCTGATGTCTGGACTCGTCTCTCCTGATGTCTGGACTCCTCTCTCCTGATGTCTGGACTCCTCTAGTCTCTCCTGTTGTCTGGACTCCTCTCTCCTGATGTCTGGACTCCTCTAGTCTCTCCTGATGTCTGGACTCCTCGTCTCTCCTGATGTCTGGACTCCTCTCTCCTGGTGTCTGGACTCCTCTTTCCTGATGTCTGGACTCCTCTAGTCTCTCCTGATGTCTGGACTCCTCTCTCCTGGTGTCTGGACTCCTCTTTCCTGATGTCTGGACTCCTCTCTCCTGGTGTCTGGACTCCTCTCGTCTCTCCTGATGTTAATATGATGTAAAGACTACCGGTTACCACCATTGAATTTGAATTAATTAATTTATTAGTGCTTCATTAAAGAACCATTTTAAAGAAAGCCAAGGGCAGTCAATCCAAATTATGTGTACCAGACGCTAGTCCTTCTGTAAATTAAACACACAATTAAACACAACATAATCCTCTCGATCAGACGAGAGAGGAATTTGGGTACAGGAATGATCGAACCTTTTAGTTTCGTGTTTAATGGACCTGTCGTGGACCATGGAGCTCGTGTTTCAAAATGAAAGGGAAACAATATGACTGATTGTGAGCAGAAGTTAAAGAGCGAGGGAGGGAGGGAGCGAGCGAGGGAGGAAGGGAGAGAGAGAGAGGGAGGAAGGGAGAGAGAGAGGGAGGGAGGGAGGGACGGATGGAGCGAGAGAGGGAGGGAGGAAGGGAGCGAGGGAGGGAGGGAGAGAGAGGGAGGGAGGAAGGGAACGAGGGAGGGAGGGAGCGAGAGACGGAGGGAGGGAGGGAGGAAGGGAGCGAGGGAGGGAGGGAGGAAGGGAGCGCGAGAGGGAGGGAGGAAGGGAGCGCGAGAGGGAGGGAGGAAGGGAGCGCGAGAGGGAGGGAGGAAGGGAGCGAGGGACGGAGGGAGGGAGAGAGGGAGGGAGGAAGGGAACGAGGGAGGGAGGGAGCGAGAGATGGAGGGAGGGAGGAAGGGAGCGAGGGAGGGAGGGAGAGAGGGGGAGCGAGGGAAAGAGAGGGAGAGAGAGAGAGGGAGGGAGGGAGCGAGAGGGAGGGAGGGAAAGAGAGAGAGAGGGAAAGAGTGAGAGATGGAGCGAGGGAGGGAGGGAAAGAGAGTGAGAGAGGGAAAGAGAGTGAGAGAGGGAGCGAGGGAGGGAGAGAGAGGGAGCGAGGGAGGGAGGGAGCGAGGCAGGGAGGGAGGGAGCGAGGCAGGGAGGGATGTCTATTACGTCGTATCGGATGACTGTCATTCATATTCACCCAGTTCAATGTAACAGTGACAGGTTTAGGTTACTGTCATTCACATTCACCCAGTTCAATGTAACAGTGACAGGTTTAGGTTACTGTCATTCATATTCACCCAGTTCAATGTAACAGTGACAGGTTTAGGTTACTGTCATTCATATTCACCCAGTTCAATGTAACAGTGACAGGTTTAGGTTACTGTCATTCACCCAGTTCAATGTAACAGTGACAGGTTTAGGTTACTGTCATTCATATTCACCCAGTTCAATGTAACAGTGACAGGTTTAGGTTACTGTCATTCACCCAGTTCAATGTAACAGTGACAGGTTTAGGTTACTGTCATTCATATTCACCCAGTTCAATGTAACAGTGATGGGTTTAGGTTACTGTCATTCATATTCACCCAGTTCAATGTAACAGTGACAGGTTTAGGTTACTGTCATTCACCCAGTTCAATGTAACAGTGACAGGTTTAGGTTACTGTCATTCATATTCACCCAGTTCAATGTAACAGTGACAGGTTTAGGTTACTGTCATTCATATTCACCCAGTTCAATGTAACAGTGACAGGTTTAGGTTACTGTCATTCACCCAGTTCAATGTAACAGTGACAGGTTTAGGTTACTGTCATTCATATTCACCCAGTTCAATGTAACAGTGACAGGTTTAGGTTACTGTCATTCATATTCACCCAGTTCAATGTAACAGTGACAGGTTTAGGTTACTGTCATTCATATTCATCTAGCTGATCTTAGGGTGTAATCATTAGTCCAACAGTAACACAATGGACAGACTCGTCTGCATCTAGCTGATCTTAGGGTGTAATCATTAGTCCAACAGTGACACGTGGACAGACACTCTCGTCTGCATCTAGCTGATCTTAGGGTGTAATCATTAGTCCAACAGTGACACAATGGACAGACACTCTCGTCTGCATCTAGCTGATCTTAGGGTGTAATCATTAGTCCAACAGTTGCAAAACGTGGCGTTTCTATCGGACAAAATTCCAAGGAATGTTTTTAATCCCCATTTCGTTTCCGTTCGGCTTCTGTTTCAGAAAAAGAAATGTTTTTACCTAAACAGAAACGTCCGGAACGAATACACTCTGTGATGAAAACGTAGAAAAAAAACCAGTTCACGTTCATAGCAGCCACATTGTTATTCTTTCTGGTATCTAGGGAGGGGGTTCTGAACGACGATGATCATCATGATTCGTTGATTCATTTCTCTCCTCTTCCGCTTTCTGGGAAGAGACCGGGTTTAGAGTTCGAGGAGGAGAGGAGGGAAAGAGAGAGGGAGGAAGTGGTTATGAACAATGATGAATATGATTTTGTTGTTTTAATTTCTCTCCTCTGCTTTCTGGGAAGAGACACAGAAGAGTTTGAGGATGAGAGGAGAGGGAGGGAGGGGTTATGAATGGGGTTATTTCTCTCCTCTGGGAAGAGACCGTGCTTAGAGTTTGAGGAAGGAAAAAGGAAGGGAGAGAGGTTGAGAGTCATTGTTGGTGGCGTCTTGCGGTCTGTATTTGCAAGCCTAGAACAACACTGTATTCTTGGCACATATAAACACAACCCACACGGGGATGTACAACACACACATTCAATCACAACAACACAGATTGTGGTGAGGTTAGAGACATGGCCGCTGTAGAAAGAAAGACGTGGGGCGGAGCTGTTGTTCACCTGATGTGTTTTCACTGATTGGGATACGCTTTGGTTCCTTCAACCTATTTTAATAAATGTGTCAATTATTTAATTGAATGTTGCTTTCAACACCTCATGGGCTGTAGGGAGAGCAGTGTAGTGGTAGCAGCCTATCAGAAGAGCAGTGTAGTGGTAGCAGCCTATCAGAAGAGCAGTGTAGTGGTAGCAGCCTATCAGAAGAGCAGTGTAGTGGTAGCAGCCTATCAGAAGAGCAGTGTAGTGGTAGCAGCCTATCAGAAGAGCAGTGTAGTGGTAGCAGCCTATCAGAAGAGCAGTGTAGTGGTAGCAGCCTATCAGAAGAGCAGTGTAGTGGTAGCAGCCTATCAGAAGAGCAGTGTAGTGGTAGCAGCCTATCAGAAGAGCAGTGTAGTGGTAGCAGCCTATCAGAAGAGCAGTGTAGTGGTAGCAGCCTATCAGAAGAGCAGTGTAGTGGTAGCAGCCTATCAGAAGAGCAGTGTAGTGGTAGCAGCCTATCAGAAGAGCAGTGTCGTGGTAGCAGCCTATCAGAAGAGCAGTGTAGTGGTAGCAGCCTATCAGAAGAGCAGTGTCGTGGTAGCAGCCTATCAGAAGAGCAGTGTAGTGGTAGCAGCCTATCAGAAGAGCAGTGTCGTGGTAGCAGCCTATCAGAAGAGCAGTGTAGTGGTAGCAGCCTATCAGAAGAGCAGTGTAGTGGTAGCAGCCTATCAGAAGAGCAGTGTAGTGGTAGCAGCCTATCAGAAGAGCAGTGTAGTGGTAGCAGCCTATCAGAAGAGCAGTGTAGTGGTAGCAGCCTATCAGAAGAGCAGTGTAGTGGTAGCAGCCTATCAGAAGAGCAGTGTAGTGGTAGCAGCCTATCAGAAGAGCAGTGTAGTGGTAGCAGCCTATCAGAAGAGCAGTGTAGTGGTAGCAGCCTATCAGAAGAGCAGTGTAGTGGTAGCAGCCTATCAGAAGAGCAGTGTCGTGGTAGCAGCCTATCAGAAGAGCAGTGTCGTGGTAGCAGCCTATCAGAAGAGCAGTGTAGTGGTAGCAGCCTATCAGAAGAGCAGTGTAGTGGTAGCAGCCTATCAGAAGAGCAGTGTAGTGGTAGCAGCCTATCAGAAGAGCAGTGTAGTGGTAGCAGCCTATCAGAAGAGCAGTGTAGTGGTAGCAGCCTATCAGAAGAGCAGTGTCGTGGTAGTAGCCTATCAGAAGAGCAGTGTCGTGGTAGTAGCCTATCAGAAGAGCAGTGTAGTGGTAGCAGCCTATCAGAAGAGCAGTGTAGTGATGGCAGCCTAAATGAATCTGGATTCACCATGCAGAGTTTCACTTCTGGACTGGATCTGGATTCACCATGCAGAGTTTCACTTCTGGACTGAATCTGGATTCACCATGCAGAGTTTCACTTCTGGTCTGAATCTGGATTCACAATTTCACTTCTGGACTGGACTGAATCTGGATTCACCATGCAGAGTTTCACTTCTGGACTGGACTGAATCTGGATTCACCATGCAGAGTTTCACTTCTGGACTGAATCTGAATTCACCATGCAGAGTTTCACTTCTGGACTGAATCTGAATTCACCATGCAGAGTTTCACTTCTGGACTGAATCTGGACTCACCATGCAGAGTTTCACTTCTGGACTGGACTGAAACTGTACACGCTCACCCCCCGCGAAGCTGGATCTAAGGCCGTCATGGGGGGAGTGCTTAATTCAGAGAGGGAGTTTCTACAGGGCGGTGCTCTGGCCAATACCAAGGACTACGGCAAATACGCGGCCAATAGGAGAACCACGCCCGTCTGAGGGAGGCGGGACCTAGGAGGTGATTGGATGGGAGCTGGATGATGATGAGGCATTATGAACTTTGACCTCTGCAACCTACAGGGATAATTGGCAAAGGGGGTTGAAATTAGACGTTGGTTCCTAACCACAGATCTTGGATCAGATGAATTAGACGTTGGTTTTGATAAGGTGAAAAATCCACTCGTAAACAAGATAGAAACAACGGTGTTAATTTACATGAAAAAATAAATAATAGGTTTTTTAGACTCTTCTTTACTCTGTGCTAGACTTTACTCTGTGCTAGACTTTACTCTGTGCTAGACTTTACTATGTGCTAGACTTTACTCTGTGCTAGACTTTACTCTGTGCTAGACTTTACTATGTGCTAGACTTTACTCTGTGCTAGACTTTACTCTGTGCTAGACTTTACTCTGTGCTAGACTTTACTATGTGCTAGACTTTACTCTGTGCTAGACTTTACTCTGTGCTAGACTTTACTCTGTGCTAGACTCTTCTTTACTCTGTGCTAGACTTTACTCTGTGCTAGACTTTACTCTGTGCTAGACTTTACTCTGTGCTAGACTTTACTCTGTGCTAGACTTTACTATGTGCTAGACTTTACTCTGTGCTAGACTTTACTCTGTGCTAGACTTTACTATGTGCTAGACTTTACTCTGTGCTAGACTTTACTCTGTGCTAGACTCTTCTTTACTCTGTGCTAGACTTTACTCTGTGCTAGACTTTACTCTGTGCTAGACTTTACTCTGTGCTAGACTTTACTCTGTGCTAGACTTTACTATGTGCTAGACTTTACTCTGTGCTAGACTTTACTCTGTGCTAGACTTTACTATGTGCTAGACTTTACTCTGTGCTAGACTTTACTCTGTGCTAGACTTTACTCTGTGCTAGACTTTACTATGTGCTAGACTTTACTCTGTGCTAGACTTTACTCTGTGCTAGACTTTACTCTGTGCTAGAC